>NW_019640864.1:1328167-1493282 GCF_000599845.2 Trichogramma pretiosum | reverse complement strand
AAGAATTTAGTGCGTTTTTTTATCATTCGGCCCCTCTGTGCGACGCGTGGTGAACAGTCAACTGCGTATGGATGAGCGAAAAATTGATATCGATTTATAGATACGTGATTTTATTGCGCCCGAGTGTAGTGCGTATGTATAGAAGCCAATTACTTTAGCCCATAAATGTATATACACTTCCCTTCTATCTTTCTTTCTCTCCTCTCTCTCTCTTTCTCTTTTTCTCTTTCTCTGTACACATGATGCACGTTATAATATAAAAGCTGCAACAATAATTCGCATCGATTCGTGTCTTATCTCGATTCGTACATCTCGAGACTTGAATAAATCCTGCAACGCACACGCGCGATGCGTGTATAATTGCGGGAGAGAAAGAGAGAGAGAGAGAGAGAGAGAGAAAAAACTTCCAATTAGGGTTGCGACTCAGACTGTCTGTTTTTTCTTTTGACGCGACAATGACATTTTCCTAAAGTGCCTCCTAATATGCAAATTAACAAGTATCATCATTTCATTATAGTCTCTCAAAGATACCTGTACATATCAATGTATTCCGCCACTAGATGGCCCACATGCCAAATTGTTACACCTGCAACCGAATAGGTAGAGAATATAGAATATTTACGATGGCTTGAGGACTGTAGACTATTATGCATCCTGAATAATGATTGTAACTTGAAGTTATTTGAGTTATTACGAAAAGTTACAGCTATCTAATCAATTAGAAAGCGGAACGAAAAAATTGCAATAAAGCAGAATTTCGAAAGAGTTGTACGTGCGTAAAAAAAGTTCCACGCATCACGAGTTTCACCTGATTATGCATTTTTAATCCGTGATCGACCGCAAAACCCGGATCGAGTCGAGCTCTCGCGTATACATACATATCGTACGTAGGAACAAAATGAAACTGCCCCGAGAAAAGAAATAAACTTAACGAGACAATACGATAGACTTTTAGTCGATTGGACTGTATATCCCATCGACGCAACACAATGTCTTTCGCGGCTTTCGTGTCCCCCCCGCCCTTTGGCCCCTCGCCACCACCACCCCTCCTTAGGCTTTTTCTTTTCTTTTTTTTTCTCTCTTTATCTGCTTTGGGGGTTGTAGACAGCTGCCAGGGCACAGAGAGAGCTACACACAGGGCTGTGTGTAGCGCCGCGTCTCACACACCGATACACGCACTCTCTGTTTCTCTCTCTCTCTCTCTCTCTCTCACTCCGGGAGAAGTCTGACAAATTCGATTCGCTTGTCATGGTTCGCTTACCGCGCCGCATCGCCGACGACGACGACGACGACGACGACGATACACCAGTGGCAGTATAAGTAGTGCTCCGGAAAAGCGTTAACAGCTTGTGCTGCTGCTGCTGTGCCGAGTGTGTATATAATATACACTGCCTCCGCCGCCGCCGCGCTAAATCAGCTAAATGGAAGAACCGAACGAAAAAGACATCGGATCGACAACGACTACGAAGACTGCACAGCTTTTCTAGATACACTCGCACGCAGGCAGTGTCTGTATCGGAATATTTTACAATTGAGAGACAGAATCGAAGTATTATGTATTGTTCGAGCTGTGTCACAGGTGAGAGCTGCTCCGTTTACGGTTACGAGCTCGAATTAGATACGCGCGAAATCTCGATGTCAATCGATCGATCGATGTTGAAAAAAAAAAAAAAATAAGTAAGAGGTTCCGCTAAAATTACCTAGGTATAATACATTTTATATGTACGTATAACGTAATATGTCTCGAACCCCGGGTAATTATCCTTAAAAACGCCAAGTAATAAAAAGTGACATAAGTCGAGCTCTCTCGGGTGTATAAGTGCGAAAGGGGGGACTTGGGGGCTCGCGCGCACACACACACGCACACACATATCCATCCGTCTAATCGGATGAACGAGCGTATAATCGAATGAACTGCGAGTGCGCATATACATAATGGTAGTAATCTTCGCAGCTCTCCTCGATCCCTTTTCTGATATTTTCTACTGTATATAATACAGCTCGTCTAAACGATGGGTAATTTGAGAGCGAGAGAGAAACGAGAAAGGGTTCGAGAGCTGTTACACTGCATAACGCGTAAAGGATACGTGTAAATAATAAATAGAAGCGTATGAATTAGTCGTTGCGTCGACGCAGCGTCGATAAGACGAAGAGCTAGAATAAATGTATTAAGATGAAGAATCGTTTGTTACGTGCTTGCGCGATTGATCAATTTTTTGAGAAAAAAAAGTGAGCACGATCGTATACTCGGGCGCAAGTGTATGTACAAGTGATTCGTAGATATATACGCGAATGCGCAAAGCCTAAATAGCAATTACGGACACGCGAAAAATCAGCCGAAGTGCAGTTTCATCGAAAATAAACACACATACGATTGTGTATAAACACAAAACTCGTTAGCTCGACTTGCAGCTTTGCGAAATAATTCCATGCCTTTATACTTTTCAACTCATAGTTTGTTGTGTGCTGCTCTGCATCGTCGTATATATTTATACATGTACGATCGTTGCGGGCTCTCATTGCGCAGCATGGACTCGTTAGGCTAAATAACTCGTGTATATGAGGAAATCCGCAAAACTTTTTTGTATTTCTATGTAATATGATGCGCACTGTTCGTAGCTGTATTTTAATATTTTTAAGTCTGTTAGTAAAGAACCTTTTATCAATTTTAAATAAACGAAATATCACATTTTTTTGCTGTAACGATATTCGTATAACTGTAATATCGAAATTACTGCCTGCCGCATTGTTCATGGCAATGTTTTAAAATATTGAAAAATCGACACGATGCGCTTTGACATAGAGCGGGCACATGAACTTTGCGATAATATCAATTTTTTTTCTCTATCGAGACACAAAAGTTTTGCAGGATTTCTCATGTACACGAAGCAAAAGCTTAACACGTACAATATATAGGCTCGCGATGAGCGATCGCGCGTCGAGTGCACCGAGAAAGACAGAGTCGAAGTATATACACGCCCCCGTGTTGCCTGTTTGACGATGCTTAATTGCCTCCTTACCTTTCCCTTACCTTTTATCGTCTTCTTCTTCTTCTTTTTTTGGCATAAACACGGCATTTTTCGATGCTCGAGGAATCAAATTTTCTGCGCATACATCGGGGTGAGCTGTTTTATGTACGGCAGAGATGACTCGAGACACACACGTATAAATGACGTGAGCACGCAATCGAATATAAAACGCCGGACTGCAAAACAAGCTGCACCGTTATGAAATCCGTCCGAGAGAGAGAGAGAGAGAACTTTCGGAGTCGTATTATGAGATCGTGCGGCGCGCGGGGAGCACTTGACTAATAATCCAAACACTGCGTATATAAAAGGTATAGGATACGAGCACACAGCAGACTTTTGCATCGTCATATGCACTTAGTACGTTTCACGGGTATAAACTCGATGGCAGTTTTCGTTGTTCGCTCGAGACATAAATCGCGTACAAGGGAACACATATAAAGACTCGAGCCTCTCTCTCTCTCTCTCTCTCTCTCTCAGCTCGGCAGCTCGGCATTGACCGATGAAAACCCTTTAAAAGAGGCGTTCGAAAAATACAACGCGAGTGAAGAAGTAATCGCTAACTCGATTCACGCGCATGTTACATTACTCGAGTCTCGCTGCACGCGCACATCTCTGACGGACGTTTTATACACATACACACGGTTATACGGTATATTGCAGTACCCGACGTGTACACGATCTTTTCTTTCTTCGCGAGTTTTGCCCGCTCGCGAGCCGGTGAGAGATTCTCGACATGCTAATACCCACCTTTTGGATACTACTATGAACATGTAGGAGGCACGCGTGCGAGCATCTGCCCCTGCGGGATTTTACAAAAAGAAAAAAAAAAGAAAGAAAGAAAGACAGAGAGAAAAAAAGTGCACATACTCTGCGCACCCAAGATGATCGCGTACATACCACGTCGGTTGCAAGCCGTCGTTATATATATACTTGTTATTTCAAACTTTCAACGTTTCACGTCGTTTTCAGCAACAACTCGAGACACGCCGATGCACTCGCGCGCTCGTGTTATACTTATACGGGAATGTATCAATGCCCGAGCGAAAAATTGACACGTAGGTCGAAGGGAGAAACATCGAAGTCATGGATCGTAATTGCCGAAGCGATCGCCGCTTATTCCCTTATATACATATACGTCATGAGCGTTTAGGCGCGAGTACGCAGTCGCATAATGAAAATTTATTTATATGTATGAAGTCGAGTTCGAGTGTGGGGAAGTGCAGTACACTAAACACTGCAAGTGACGAGAGGCGCGCACGTACAAGAGAGAGAGAGAGAGAGAGAGAGAGCAGAGCATGCTTATAAGCTAAGAAAACAAGATTATTACGTATGTATATACGAGAGCAGCTCGAGTCGAGAAGCGGCGCGGGAGTGGATCAGGTGTTTATATGTGTCTGGGCTCCAGCTCCAACGTGTTAATCAAAATGTTGGACAAGCCACTTACACGATCGGCCCCGCGCGTGACGTTTCTATTTAGGCTTTAGCGCGAGGCGCACACTGCAGCAAGTTTCGCGCGCGGCGGCGGCGGCGCCTCCCTCGACTCGTCTTGTATACTCTGCACTGCTGCTGCTGCTGCTGCTGCAAGTTAAAGTTTGAACGCGCGCTAGACTTGATTGAGAGAAGAGAAGAGGAGTGGGCGGTATCATGCCCTATAGGTAACGAGTCGTTGGATCGATCGCCGAGCGCTTAAAAAGGTATTATTATAAATGTTCTCTTCGTGTACTCGTGCCTGTGCAAAGTTGTATACGTGTATATTTTCTTTCTTTACGGTATATCTTCCGTTTCTCTTGACTTTTTTGGGGATTTTTTTTTCATTACTCGCTGTAAAAGTGCAATACCGACGCGAGCTTCGACGAGACACTAATTAAAAAAATATACATATAGGTACATGGAACATTGCCTTTTTTTATCCATATATATCGAGATCGGACGCCGACGAACGTTATTCTTACACTCGTGTGTGCATTGGGCGAGGGGGTGTGTGTGTGAGTGGGAGTATTCAAATTCATACGGCGCATTGATTGAAAAAGCTATAACTCCCGAAAAAAATTGGCCCTCTCTCGGCTCGGCCGCTTTCCATCAAATACGTCTCTTTCTCTCTCTCTTTCTCCCTTTTTATTTTTTTCCAATACATACACTCTTCTGTATGCATAAGGCTTTATATATACGGCGAGTGCACGCGTTAATTAAAGAAGCGAGCGACAAGCGGAAAGAGCTGAAAAACAAGCGTATATGCTATTGCTGTTGATACTAGCCAGTAAAAACCAGTAAAATAAAAAATTTTAATCTGTTTCAAGTTGGTTGCTGAATCTGGAAAAACCATAATATAGTAGTTTCGCAAATATTCAATAAACATGCCCTACTCATAATTTTCAAATTAATAAGTTTAATTCGGTAGCAAGAAGTAAGTTTTGAAGTGCCTGTATTTTATTGAAACAGCTTTACACTTTTTCACAGGTATTTGTTACAATAGGTTTCATAACAAGTTCTTTTCGAAGTTTTTTTGTGTTACATATTATTACGTGCGTAGCCTGTCAGGCGTACCGGCTTTAACCCACGTATTAATATTAAAGATTTAGATTAAATATTTTATCAATTATCGTAAGAAACAAGTTTTAAACAAGGCTCGACACAATGGCGACTTTTAAGTTACGTAATAGAGGAGTTGTGTAATAACTCTCTTATATGATAATTCTAAAAATCATGTTGCGAGTTTTGCCTAAAATCTCCTTCTCGCCATCTATTGACAATTTATTGACTTAAAAGTTCAGCCCATAGTATTATATGATATTTGCAATAGCTATGAAATATAGTACATTTCATTTTATATTTATTATTTTAAAATTTCCTATAAATGTTCTGCATGGTACTCTCGTTTGTATGCAAGTGTATACCTAGAAGAGGAGAAAAATAGAGAGAAAAAAATATTTTTCCCCGACCGAAAGCTCAGGGGGTTTTTGTAACTTTGTAAAAAGTGGCAGCAGTAGCAGCAGCAGCAGCAGTAGCACGACTGCTGCTACGTATACGCGTCGCTACTTAAACTTTCCGAGGCTTTTTCGTACGACATCAGTAGTGTTTATCAAATGTTTGTTTTCCAACGGACGGATTTTTGAAGTATGCTCCGGAAAATTAAATTGCATGTTTATCCAACGTCACAGCACGAGCCGTACTCTCTGCTATATATATACGTTTGTACGCGTTGCAGCCAGTTTTCTAACTTGGGCTTTGCATTCTGGATCGTCATGAAAGTCGCATCAGTTGATACTGTACGTGGGTGTACGATTCATTAAATTCCATTATAAATATGATGTATAAAAAAATAAAAAATTATCTCATTAAATGTCTCATTAGCCGATTGTTCAAGATTCTCACTTATTAATCGTATGTAACGCGCAAAAATATTACTCGACACTTTGTGAAATTGAATTATCTCCATTCAATGTAAGTTGAAGCTGAATTATCGTATTCATCGATATAACATTCGAAATTTTCAATTTTTTATCGAACGTGTCGATCAATGCACAAGCATTAAGAAATTAAGAGCGCTCGAAAGCGAGGTTCGATTTTTTTTTCCATCACATTATATACTTTATTTATCGGCCGAAAAAAGCCATTTAATGACGCGTATTTTGTAACAAGCAGCTTTCCACTTATGAAAAATTTTTTTACGTCTGTCCTCTCAATTAAGGGTCGCGCGCAAAAAAGGGCAGCTGTGCGCGGGCGGGTCAATTTTGCGACAAGCAATCAACAAAGTACCTCTCTGATTACAACATCAAAAGGAACTCAGCTCGCTGCTGAATTATTGAAGCTTTAAAAATTTACCTCGCGCAGACACGTACGCCCATACATACACATCGACACATACCTATACACGGTATGCACGAGCATCGAAAAAAGGCACTTGCTCGACGTAATGTCTCGACAAGCGTCGAATTGCATTGATTTTTTTTCACGGTTGAATAACAAATTGATTATTCTGCATTACCACTGTCGTTCTTCGTTAAAAGCGTTTTAATGCATCGACTCTCTCTCTCTCTCTCTCTCTCTAGGGTGCTGCTGCTGTTCCTGCTGCTTCTCACACACAATGAACGCGGAAAAAGAGCGAGAGAGAGGGAGAGGGAGCAGAAACGTAAAATTTCAAAAAATCACCTGAAACGATTTTTACTTATCGCGTGTATACTGTACGAATAAATTTCACTGCGCTATGTATACGGTACTTTTGTGTATATTCGCAGCTTCCTCGAGCCATTGAACGCGCATCCCAGCCGTCATCTCCCTCGACGGGTACAGATACATACCTACCTACCTTATTCAATTTATACATATATATTTTTTTCCCTCTCTCGCTCACTCATACACGGACACAATGCAGCACACGTCAATCCCGCACTCGATTCTATACTCCTCTTGCTGACGCTCGTTTACGCTGCTGCTCGTCCAACAAATCGATTGTATATACCCCTCCGAAGCTGCAATGACAAACCAATTACGCGCCCCATAGTTAGGTTTTTCCGTGTGCGAGAAGACGGCATGTGTATCGACACAATTTGTTTATCATACCGTTCTCACAGCTGACGTGGGTGAAATGTGCTTGCAGTTTCGAGAGAGAGAGAGAGAGAAAGAGATAACTCACCTGTTAGATGGATACGTATAAAAAGTCAAGAAATTTTTTATTATTACGAATCGCAGACGTTAACCGAGGAGATGATTTCTCGAACGCTCGAGAGCAAATGTGCAATGTTTGCTCACAGTGTCATCGTACCGATCGAAGCTTTGTTGTATAAAATTTGATTTCTGCACGCGCGATCATATGTGTATAGAAAAGTGCCGTGTCACAGTGTAAATATGCACTCGAGAGCGTATAGGTCGTGCACAGGCTTACGTATTGTATTATATATTTTTTTTTATCGCCCGCGTCGCACGCGCACAATGCACATGCGCGCGCTTACTCCCGAGTCTCTCGGTAATGACTCGCGAGAGGTGAGAGGGAGAGAGAAACGTGTGCGAGATTTAACCTATATATAATAGCGACGGAAAAATAAAAATGATCCGAGCTTTCGACGACGCCGAGAAGATGATAAAACGTCGAGACTCAAGCTTCGAGACGAGGATGAGAGCTGAAATAATGCGCCTGTGTATCGACGTTCATTCAATCGTATTATATTAATATTATACGAAAGTCACACGAACATCAATAGTATCGGCAATCGTATTAAAAGGCTGCGAAAAAAATAAAAGGAAGCAAAAGTCGAATCGTCCTTCGCGCAGCAGCTATGATGTGCTGTACCCTATACGCTCTCGAAATAAGATCCCATCCCATTGTTATTAGCCGCGCGTGGTTACGTAAAAGCGCTCTCTCTCTCTCCACGCGAGCGCTCATTTGTCACATCCGGTCCGAGAGAGACCCTTTCTTTTTTTCTCTCTCTTTTTTTTGCACCTCGCGCATCGCCGCCGACATCGACGTTTTTGGGCTAATAATACGTAAATTTTCGCTCGATCCGATCGAACAAAGGGTGTGCGTGCGTGCTCCATGTGTGTTTGTGTGTGTATTGGGATGTATAATAAAGTGTGTGCTCCGAGCACGCGTTCGCGCATCAGCTGCTTCGGGCTGCGATGCCTCTTCGATCGATGATCGACACACCTCACGCGCTCATCGACCACTCCAAAGCTCGGCGAGGATGAAAGGAGCGACAACGGCATGTTAGCGGGAGCATAGCAGAGAGCCTGAAGCTAGGATACGCATGTCGTCGACTTTGAAGGGCCTTATTATATAACGCGCGTGTCGATTTTTCACACATTACTGCCTCGTGTGTGTGTGCCGCGTCGTGTTCGTACGTCATTTCTTTCTCTTTCATCGTCGTCAACCTTGTCAACCCGGAGTTCGCGAGATCGTGTTGTATTTTTTTCTTCTTCTTTCTTCCTCTTTGTAGAGGTGAAAAAGTGGGAATAATACGTTTATGCATTAGCTCGGCCAGTCGAGCTTTTGATACACGTCTGAATCGGCGAACAAGCTGAACATACTTTGTATTATACGTGCTACAAACGGCCGCCGCACGCGTTTATTAGGTCTATTATTGTATTCAAGATCACGTACGCCATGTTATTACACGTGCAAATGAATAATAAATTCTTATTTCAGCTTGTGCGTATACGTATAATATTGTACATTTTTTTCAGCGATCGAGAATCGCCAATATCGCGCGGGGTAAGAAAAATATCCAGCTCCTTTACAAGCCATTATGGAGGATAGAAAAACAACGGCGAAAGATAGATACCCTGTGCTATCCAGCCTCACTAAATAATGTTCATCGCTCGAGATTCTCTCTCTCTCTCTCTTTCTCGTCTCACTCGCGCGCGCCGCTCCAAAAGGAGTTTTCGGAACTTTTTCAATGAAGATTTTCGTGGAGGAAAAGGAGCGCGTGTTTAAACTGCTTAAAGCTTCGGCTTTGTATACACATAGACACAGACACACACACAGCAGACACATTTCGCGATTCTCTATCTCTCTCGCTCCGCGCTCTTCCTCGCCTCGAGATTTTTAGCTTAACTTTTTTCATTCTCCTGCCAAGACGCGCGCGCCCGTAAACGTAGCTGCGGAGCATCGCGGATATATATACAAGAACTGCGAATGACTCGGGAGCTAGCGGAGCAAATCACTACGTACAGCTGGGATCGGTGTATTACTATACATACGGTATAACTGCGCGTCTAGCAAACGTACAATATATATGATGTATCTAGCAAGCCGAGTTATTAGTCAAACACTCGAATTTTCATTTGAAGTATAGCTGTCAGTCAAAGGGATTATTCATCTCTCGAGATCGATTTCTGTATCACCACCACCCCCTTCGTCCACGCAAAGCAGTAGCAGAAGCCCGCTCGTATACTACTGGAGCATTTTACGTGCCCAGCCGCACGCTTGTGTTTCAAGAATATAATAATGCCGATGTACAGCGCAGCTATACGTATACACCACGCCGAAAAACATCGATCAAACTCGTTTCTCTGGCTGGTTTCGAACGTATAATTGCAAACGTATTCCACATTCATTCGCGTTCGCGTGCGTCGGTCACTGCGAAATAAATTAAAAAAAAACCAGGTATCTCGTTCAACATATTGAAAATTTTGTTTTTTCTCGACTCATTTTTAATCAATTATAGGTTCGAGCGTTGATATAAAGTTTTTCGTCGTTCTAGCCGTGAGTACCAGGCGTATAATATATGTGATATACAAATGTATGCACGCGAAAGACGCAACAACGCGATCAGCGTCTAATTGAAATTCCCGTCGCGTATATTCTACTGGACTCTTAATATAAGCGCATCGCGTATGTACGCCGAGCAGTGCGGCTAGCGGCCTAGAGATCCTTAATGCGAATTTAATTCGAATTGGCTCCATATAATCAAGCGCACACTTTGTATGTACGTATGCGTGTGTGCAACTTGGCGTGCAACGTCCTCTCTATAATATTCTTTCCATGGCGAGCCCTGCGCATATTTTAACGTGTGTGCGTGCGTATATACGCGTACTCTCCCCGCCTTTTTTCGCTTTGCTCGCGCGCGCGACGACGACGACGAGAGAAAGAGAGAAAGAGAGAGAGAGCCCGTATAGTAGAGTACTCTCCCTGTTTTATTGATCTTCGCGCCCTGCCGCACGGCCGACGCTGACGCTGCTGCCGTCGCCACCACCGCCGCCGTGTGCCGAGCGCCGAGCGCCGACGTTACAGTATATAAAGTTATAATACGACTACACCCCCGTCAACTGTCTTGGATGTGTTTGATACAGAGAGAGATATTGTACATCCAGAGACGTATTTATTGCCGTGTGACTCTGTTATTGAAGATATAACGAGTCGCAGTCTTGAGTTGTAAGTAAGAACTCGTCGCAACCAACAACAAATCAACTCGAATATTATGTACTGTATGGCGACGTCATTATTCTGTGATCGGGTACAATTTTGATCGATATAGCGATGCATCGATTGATTCATTCCGGTTCAATGTGGTTATTCGTTTTGAAGTTTATAGCTGGAGAATCAGCGGATTAAAAATAAAAGTTTTTGATTAGTTTTTTTTTCCACAAATATTTCATATCCGAGATCAATTTTATGAGGTTTTGAATATTATCTGTTTACCATTATTAATATACCATCATGTTTATACCATCTAGATTCAGAAATTAAAAAAAGAAAAAATTGCTGTTTCAAATTAAATAAACAGTTTGACAAAGCCTACGGGTATGAAAAAACTTGGGACAGCTCAAGAGTGGGCGAATTTCATTCTGCATTATATGTTATTTTACAACCGCCATTTTTGTGTGAAAAATCCAAATATTGAATGCTTTTTGTTGCAGGATTATACATAATATTACAAGATAATGATAAACTTTCAGAATTCAGGGGCGCTTAAGTTCGCGGTCGAAGAGATTTATCTCTTGGCTCGCTGCGAAACTCATAGTGTTGTCGGCCGAAGAACCTCGTTTTCGGCTCGCTGACGACGTCTGTGAGGCGACGGTCGTGGGGTAACCCAGGCTCGCTGTCGTGCTAGCTAGCATAGACTTTTGGTAGCGCGACTCTTGCGACGTGCAGCAAGAGTCAGTTAATAAACTTTGCGCAGCCGAGAAATCAATCTTATAAACGAGTCAAGATTGATCGGCCATAACTTGCGAGACTGTTGCAAGTTTGGCATGAGCTTCATTTATTTACATACAAATTATTGTGCTTTTTCTGATGTATATATATTTTCACTACTCTTTGACTTACAATAAGTATTATTTTGTTTAACCGTACACACAATAATCTTAAATTTGTTCATTTACCTTTTCCAACCGTCGGAGATCTGACATATAGAAATAGTAATCGAGCTTTAATTTATATATCATTAATTTTCACTTCTCCACTTACAAGTTTAAAGTTTAACGTACTCGACATCTAGTGGTAGAGACTGGTATTATATTAGCAATCATAGTTTTCTCGGGTAGAAACTCCGAAATTGCCGTTCACGATTAACACCATATGTTACAGTACTTTTTTATCCAAATTATTTGAAGCGTTATTGTCATCGTCGAGAGCAGCGAGTTGTGTACAATCATGATTGACGAATTGACTTTAAAAAAAAAACTAAGAAGCTCCGGCTACAAAATCATACACCTCGTTCACCTTGTTTAGTAAAAATTTTAACGGAAGATCGCTGCATTGTTCCGTACAAACTTAAGGGCACTCTAATGCATGTATCTATTTTCCCCCCTTGTTCGAAATCTTGACCCTGCCTCCTTGCGTGTGATGAATTTTCTCGCGATTCCGGTGAAAGTTCACATCGTCGTGCAATGCATTGCCGGCGAGTGCGCATATATAGATACACACATGCGCGCTGCTGCTGCTGCTGCTGCTGCTGCAACCGTCGAAACAAAACGCCCTAGTGCGCGCGCGCGCGCGCAGCTCTAATTTAATACATACAAGTGCGACGGTATCGTATACATATAAAAGAAAAAAAAAACGAGCCATCGCACATCGAGCCGCGCAATAAACGCGAATGTCCGCGGTGCGCTGCCTGTGCAGTATAACAGTGCAGTGCAGCTCCGCAGCTCAGCAGCTGAGAGAGAGAGAGCCTCCACCTTCCATACACACTCGTACAACTATCATATCGTATTATATACCACCACTACTGGAGTATGCGCCGCCGTAGCCGCCGTCGCCGCCGCCGCCGCCACTGCTGCTACTGCTGCAAGTACACTGCTCTAGTATACAATAAGGGAGGGGCGAAAGGCGCATGAGCGGAGTATCGGAAGGCGGGTATATAAACGCAGGTACCAAAGCCTCGAATGGACAACTCCGCCCCTTCTCTCTCTCTCTTTCTCGTCGCGGCTCGTCCATATGGATGTATCTCCCGTCTCTCTCTCTCTCGTCTTTCTCTTACCAGCGGCGTTTTGTAAGCTTACTAACCGCCGATAGAAGGCGCCCTTGGCATCGGTGGCAATTTCCCTATGTAAACTTCTCTACTTATACTTTTTTTTTGCTTCCTTTTTTTTCTTGTACGCTGTACATTTTTTATGGAAATACGCCCGGGACACGAAGTGTATATGTGAGAGAGAGAGAGAGAGAGAAAAGATACTTGTAGAGAAGAGAAATTACTCTAGTTCAAATTACTTTTTCTCGAGTTATTTCAAATTCGAAGCAGAGCTCAAAAGTGCATAGATGCTACTGGTCCGATGCAACAATCAAGCTGCAACGATTACTATTACTGAAGATATTTAATTGTACAATATTTGAGCTTTCTTACTTTGTTATTGTAATTTAAAGTCATTACTTTAAATCGCGCGCAGTGCTGTTACAGGAAGAAAGAGAAAAACCCTTTAAAATCAGCTTGCGCGGAAGCGTCCGAAGTACGTTATAGCCCATCCTATCAGACGCGGGCGTCTATATGGTTCGTCTCCTTTTTCTCGTAAGAACACATCGCGTATATATATATAGACTAAAGGCACACGGAGAATAGAAACGAGCTTGGGTATACGTATATATAGCGTCGTCGTTCGAACACACGAAGGAAGACGCGAGAGAGAACGTGTATATAAAGGACAGAGGAGGTATGCATGTAGAGTAAGGTCATGCTCGTTCGTCGTCGTCCCCCTCAAGTTTATTCAGTCTCTGTGAAACTTTGTAGTACAGCGTGTCGAGCTAGCGCTAGAGCGGAACCGGACACGAGGCCCGCGGCAGTGTTGAACACACACACGTACACAACCCTGATGTAGTAGTCGCTGCTGCTGATGCTGCTTTGTCCAGCGGCATATCGCACACAGAGCTCGCCGAAGCTCGGACGCAATTAGGCGACGCGGCCGAGTCTCTCTACTACCTACCTACCTACCTACCTACCTCCCTTTCTCCTTTCCTTTTCTCCCCTTGGGGTGAAAGCACGAGCTACAGAGCTGGCTAGCCAGGCAGGCAGCAGCAGCAGCGGCTCTGGGGCTCGCCTCGCGCCAGGCGAGCGATGGCTAAGTAGAAAAGCTTGTAGCCCACCATCCCTTGACTGGCCACGCTCTGTGTGCGGATGGTAGTACGTGTGCTGTATAGATATGTATACGGTGCACGTCGGCGGCACAGGATAGCCACTGGCCAGCGCGAGGAGAGCCCAAAAGGAAGAGAGAGAGAGAGAGAGCCGAGGAGTGTATATAACAGCTGCTTCGTGGATAATAGCTATATATACATACACGAGTTCGTAGCATAAACGTGTGTCTGTGTGTATGTATCCTATAATGTATTCGCACGGGTAAAGAACATTTTGACATGCCTGCGCGATGTAAGATATGGAAAAAAAGGAGGAAGGAAAATCAATTTTTCAAACCACACACACGCGCGCGCGTATAATATAGATACGTACGTGTTCGTGAGTTTGCGCGCGCGAGGGAGGAACAAAGCGTCGGGCGCAGATATCGAAGCCGAGCTGCTATACAGTCCGAGTTTCCTTACTACTGCTGCTGCTACTACTGATGTATACAACGAAGACTCGTACGCGCGCGAGCTTTTATATTCATTAAACGATTGCACGCGTACGTGTGTGTAAGCTTTTTACCTTATATTTATCTCTCTCCGCGCGATATCAGCTGCGTGAGATCTCGCGTGTCTTATACGTCGGTTTTTATATTCACGCCTACGCACTGCTGCTTATTTAATTTCATCTTTTCTTCTTACGAATGCTCTAAGCGCTATTGAGTAAAACACGAATGAACGAGAAAATTTGAAAAATCGCAGAAAATGGAAAATTCAAGCGCAATATTTTATTTATACACTTGAATTAAAATTGTTTCGATTGAATTTGTGAACAAGACGGGCATTTAAATTTATATTTATTTATGCAAGGTTCTACTGTAAGCTTTGTAATTCATCCCTGCTCCGAAGGCTGAACAAGCGGCATTTAAGTACCAATTCCACCGCTAGGTGCCACCAAACCCTCTTTTATAAAACCTGCTACGATATTATCAAAGATCAATAGTTAAGTTTCGTTTAAAATTTCGATTCCTTTGGTTATTTTGGGTTCTTTTAATGAAATATATCTATATATGAGTAAATCTCATGAAATTTTAATATTTTGCCATTAAAAAAAAAATTTTTTTTTCAAAGCACACTTGTAAAATTTTTTTCGGGGACTTACAAGTGATTCAGAAACCTGAAAAAAAGGCCCATAAAATTTGAGTGAGGGCCTTCGAGGTTTTGAAAAAGTACATGTTAAAACTGAAGCTGATGAACCATATTTTATACCATATTGATAGACAATATTTGCTTCTAAATTTGGTTAAAATTTTGATTTTTTGACATTTAAAAAAAACCACATAACGTCATCTTTTCCAAAATGTCGAAAACTAAAATGGGTAATATAAATTGCGCCATTCAAAGTAAAATTGTTGATGTGCATCGCAAAATTCGATTAAAATGCACTGAAAATCAACAATAGGCGCGGGCAAAGCCCATGTTTATATCGTATATAACTTTTTTTATGCAATAGTATGACGAAAAATGTCTTTTTTCGCACATTTTTTAGTGCGCAAAAAGCGTTTTTGGACACTTGTGTGCGGTAAAATGCCTCATTTTGGACACGGGTGTGCGGTAAAACGCCTCATTTAAATGAAAGTATTTTTCGTCTCCTATTGCATAAAATTTTGTATGCAACACGTGCCCAGCTTTTTGCGCACAGTGTGCGGAAAAAACACCCACTCGTGCCGGCATAGCCGGCACTCGTGTCTTTTTCCGCACACTCGCGCCCAAAAGCGTATTTTGGGCACTTGTTACATAAATAACTATTACAAAGCACGCACATCAAAAATAGACATACCACTCGATTTTGCTACTCAAAAATTACTTTTCCCTATAATTTGGTGATGATTCATGATAGGGCCTATTGGGATATTGGAATTATATATAAATATCATTAAAATACTAAAAATCGAGTTGAATTTTTCTTCAGAGTGTAGAAGGTGCGGGTAACGACGTACACCAGTCAGTGACATTTTATCCGAAAGTATAGTTTCCGGGGATTATTTGGCGATGATTTGGATAAAAAAGCTCGATGGGCCTATCGGGAATCAAAATTTGAAAATTAAAAATAAGTTGCGTTGAATTTCAAAACGCATAGAAAACGCCGTAAAATGCATTTTTTTATATGAATTCAAGTTTGGATCACACTGGAAGTTGTTCTCAAGAAAAGAAAAAGTTGAAAACTTTACATAAACAATGCGAGGAATGGTTATTTTTAAGTTTTCATACGAATATTGTGGGGTTGACACAAATATTAAAATTTCACGAGATTTATTCATATACAAAGCTGTACCGACCGTCCCTACGAAGAGTATCACCGTTCCAGTGAAGCGCGATCAAAAAAATCTCTCCTGAAAACTTGCGGAGAAAAAAAACTCTCTTTGGAAGATGAGGTCAAGAAAATATCTCCAAAAGTTTATTTTTTTTTGTTTTTGTTTTTTTTTTGAATTTTTTGATTTTTTTTTAGTTTTTTTTTTATTTTTTTGAAGAGATTTTCTTGACCGCTTCTTTGAAAGAGAGTTTTTTTCGCCGCCGATTTCTAAGAGAGATTTTTTTGACCGCATTCGCATTAGTGATTGTCTTCGTAGGGACGGTCGATACACTGTTACAAGTAGGTTTACAGAGGGAAAGAATATAAAAAAACCTCTTTGCGCATTTTGAATCATTGACTCTGGCTATTTTCTAGTCCTCTTGTGAGGCTCACAGAATCGAAAGATTATTGCTAGTTACTAGTTTATAGATATTACAACATAGTTTTTGACTTGGAATACTTACACACTAGGTGTTATGTTTAATCTTATAATTATGGGCGGGGAAAATTTTTTTATTTTATTTATGTACAAACCCCCAAGATCAGTAATTATACGATACAGATGAAGCCTTTGGTTAATCTATCCGTTCAACGTAATAACTCGACGACGACATAGCAAAAATCATAAGCTATTCCTATTCTAGTATACACTTTCTTGAAGTGCAGTCTCTCGATCGTTGAAACTTGGCGGATGAACTAGTTACGACAGTTATTTCGTGCGAATCGCGCTCTCGTACAATCAGTACTAGAGAGCTGTCGCCGCGCGTATCATAGCTTATAATACACATACACTGAGAAAAAAAATTCATTGATTCAATGAAATGTTTAATTGAATACAATCTATGAAATAATTCATTCATCCAACAAAATATTTAATTGTTTTCATGAAACTTTGGTAAAAACAATTAAATATTTCGTTGGATGAAATAAAAAAAGATTATTTCAATGAAATTATTTCATAGATTGTATTCAATTAAACGTTTCATTGAATCAATGAATTTTTTTCTCAGTGTATTTATATATGCGTATAAAGCTATCACTATAGTAGTAGCAGCAGTAGTCCAACACTACTAGTCGTGGTAGTAGTAGTAGTAGTAGTAGTAGTAGTAGTAGTAGTAGTAGTAGTAGTAGTAGTAGTAGTAGTAGTCGGTGCGGGCTAATTAAGGTCAGCGTCGCGCGAATGGAAATGTATCTGCGGGGGTTGAGATTGGCTCTCTCTCTCATCTAGCTAATACCGGGAGAAAACAGAGGGAGGTAGGGAGAGGGGACCTGGGGTCGCGCGCCGGACGTGTGCTGCTGCCGCTGCACGGCGTATAGTTTAATATATACATATAATTCGCGAGTGCGGCGCACTGAGTGTGTCCGGGTAAGATAACAGGAAAGGTTGCGGCGTAATAGCCGGCGAGAGAGAGAGAGAGAGTATAACCGCGGCTTTCGTACATATATATAATCTACTGTGACTCTCTCACTCACTCTCTCTCTGTAGCCAGGATAGCCGAACATACGCTTCATTAACGGATCATCTCGTGTTAATATCTACTTTTTAACACTGCGTGCGCGAAACACGGGCTTTCTAACCTTAAATCGTCAGAAAACCCTAGTTTCTCGCAAGCAGAGTTAAAAAATATCGTTTGCAACTAGTCCGCGAGGAAGTTGACTCACCCAGGAGTCTTTGCACCCTCGCTACGCTCGGGTGAAAACAACTCCTGGATGAGTCAACTGCTTCGCGCACTTGTTACAAAATATACTATTATCCGGCGGGGGGCGGCTAGTTATACGTAGATATAGAGGCAGGAGAGCCAGCGAGAGAATTGCCCGACCGTATCAGCGCTGCCCAGGCGTATTATATGATTATATGTAGAAACGATTATAACAACGAGAGAGAGAGAGAGAAATCGACGTGTGCGCGACGCCAGGCCGAGCATACACGTACATATATTTCATATGCACACACACTTGCAGAACTACGTTATCTCGAATAGAGCATCGATTCACTTATGCGCGAGATCGATATAATTAATGTTCACACGTACGATATACTTTCAACCTAGCCAACTCATGGTGCATTTTTTTACCTTTAGACAATCCACTGTATATTATAATAATATCAGACAGATCCTATCCGCCACTTGCGTACATTAACCACGCCTAATCCTGTGTCTATGCGCAGCGGAGAAAGAAGCGAAGAAAAAAAAATATTTCAACTCCAGACAGACTTTGTATATATCTCGAGCGCGGCCATTGGAAAATTTACTCTAATTACGCGCGGATCGTGACGAATCGACGTGACCGATCGACGGATCGCGCGCGCCGCCGCCGTGCTCGTATTATAGTACCGAGCTTATAATATATTTTTTTCAGCAGCAGCTGTTGTGTATATGCTTATTGCAGCTTTCAGTGCTGCAGTTGATGCAGCAGCCAAGGTATACATATAGCTGCCGCCGCGCGCGCGTGTGGACAATGACGATCCTTGGCGGCCGGCTAGAGTCGATTAAATCTTACATGCAATAGCAGCAGCAGCAGCAGTTCTCGTACGTGCGCAGCGGTGACAATCGAGAACGGACATCTCAAGGCGCCAAGGCCGAAGCCGTTAACGAGCTGCCGCTGCTACCGCTGCTGCTCGCGACGAGTCGTCGTCGGGCCATTCACATATTACTCTCGCAACTCACGACGCAACTGCACACTGCACTGCGCGCTATACTCTCTCGGCCGAGACTCGAGTCAAGTCCTTTGTGCGCGGCGCGAATATAGAGCCCCGCGTAGTATACAGTCCAACTATAGAAACACACGTACGCGGCTCCTCCATTCACCGGCTCGATTGCGCGCCGCGGCTGAGTCAAGATGACCGTTGCGCAGCGAGCGATCCGAGCTTTACATATTTACAGCGGAGAGCCGCGAGGATCGTCACGCATGAGGAGAGAAATGTATCCTTCGACCATCGATGGAAAAAAATCGCGCGTCTACGTGCACTGAGTATACTGTGTGCTGCAGGAGCTGCGTTTTAAAGTATATATATCGTATAGGATACGAATAGGGTCTCTCTCTCTCGCGCGAGCGAGCTTCTGAAGTAAATGCGTCTTTTATATATTATATATCTGCGGATATACGCGTATTTCTCTCGGTTTCTCCAGAAAGAATTTCGAAGCTGCACGCAGAAAACCAGTTACGGAAGGATATATAAAAGCGATCGTGTCGAGGTGCGATCCGCACGCCTGGATTATTGCATCCTTCGGCAGCGCGCGAACGAGTTTTTTACTTCCTCTCTGTCTTTCGAGCTCGACGCATGCCTCTCCGTGTATATATAGCAAGTATACTGC
The DNA here is from genome assembly GCF_000599845.2 of Trichogramma pretiosum. Taxonomy (NCBI): domain Eukaryota; kingdom Metazoa; phylum Arthropoda; class Insecta; order Hymenoptera; family Trichogrammatidae; genus Trichogramma; species Trichogramma pretiosum. The sequence goes on along the minus strand of NW_019640864.1, from coordinate 1,473,602 downwards.
GTATATATAAGCTAGTACTTCTCGCGCAGGTCCGACACTTGTTTGTGTAATGATATTAAAAAATCGAGGGAGGAAAACTTTGACTTTTTATTCTACTACCGCAAAGGCTTCGACCACCATATTTTGAGATTTTTAGGAACTTCTTTAGGCGCGTTGAGTATGTGTTGTGCGGTAATAATGTCCACCAATAGGGAAGCTTTCCATGCACAGTTTGCGCATATGTTTCAAAATTCATGTAAATGTTTGCGTGAATTTGCAATATTGATGTGTATTTATTAGAGTGTATTTGTATAAATCGTTGGTTATTGATTTAAAAAATGAGTTACATTTTTGGAGAAAAATGTTCGATTAATATTCCAGAATCCGTTTTGTAGCTAATAAAATGTAATTGCATTAAAAGTGTCGTATTGTATTATGCGCTTTTAAATTTCGTCAACAGATGAAGTCTTGCTAATTCGCTAGTGGCATAATACTCTCTGGCTATTTATCTAACGATGAGGCCAATAAAATTACTGCTGTTTCTTGCAGTACCTTTCAAGCAGTGAAATGGAGTGAAAATAAGGCCGAATTTTGTTCTGTCCTGGCAGGCATTGTCTAAAATTGTAGCACAAATTCGACTCGAGCAATTTCGATTGCCAAACTGGCCCTAAAAGTAACAAGTCCCAGAGAATCAAAAGCATGCTTCCCATCTCTTTCTCCTTCTGGCTCTTCCTCCTTGTGAAAGGTGCGAGGAAGTGAGAGACTTACACAGGCGTGAAGTATAAAAAAAAGAATACTAAGTATATAAAGATGAGAGGGACGAGATAGCTGCGCGCGCGGCTCGAGGATATTCCGCTCTCTGCCTCTGTACCTTACATAGCTCGTCGCGCAATACACACACACACACACGTATTGGCATAAGAGAACGTCGACGAAGAAGAAACAGGGCAAACGGAATAACGGAAGATAAAAAGGATGAAAAAAAGCGGCAACAGTCCTCGAAGTGACGTTCTCTCTCCTTTTCTCTCTCTCTCTCTCTCTCTTTCTCTCTCTGGTTTTACTCATTTCATTCAAGCTCGAGCGTACGTATATGGTGCAGCTCGAGCTGGCCAGGACCTACAATATACTATAATGATATGGCCGCGCCGTGAATGAGCAGAGACGATCCTTCCTCTCTCTTTCTTGCTTTTTAGCGAATTCTCGACGCTGTTTTCGAGAGAGAATTAGGAATTCTCTTCAATATATAAATACTAAACGCACACACACACACACACTCACGCACGGCGCATCCTACATGCGGCCTCTCGACTCGACGATGCACACGCGTATATAATGTATTTCACGCGTGATTTATACAAAGAGCTCCGCTCGCAGTAGAGTCGCTTTCTTTTCGACGCGTGCGCGAGCGGCTTCTTTCTCTCTTTTTTATTCATAAACTCGGCTGATATACGCACAATTGGCGGCCGAGGAGAAAATTGCCTCCCTCGCGCCGCATTGATTATTATATAATGGCATCTATCCCGCGAGCGATAAGCTAGATCGCGCTAGTTCTTTCGGCTGTATTATGCCTATAATACCTCGTTGCTCTCGAGGCGAGGGGTTGTGCGCGCTCGTTTAATTTTATAAAAGCTTTTATTTTATTAGATCCTCCACCCTCCCCCCGCCTCCGTACGTGTGCGAGCTTATACGGGTCTATTTGAGCTTTTTGTCGGAGGTGCGAATTTTCACGCGTTTGAACAATTGTCAGTTCACCCAGACAATGAGGTATGTGCGCGAGGAGCCCGTGAAGAGGCATATATTATATAGAAAAGAATGAATTGTTTGATTGCGCCGCTCGCATCGCCGAGCTAGCGATGAGCTTTTTGTTTCTTTCTCTCGGCTGTTCTCTTTCTCTCTCTCGACTGCGGCCTGTGGCATTATAATGTTTTATTATGGCTGTTGAGTGTATCATAATGGCCTATGAGTCGTTTATCTGTATACGTGTATGTGTGTGTGAAAAAAGGCTAGTACGCGATAGAGAAAACGACAGAAAGGAGCGCTCTGGTTTTTAAAAGCTCGTTTTCTTGCTGCGCTTTTTCTTTCTTTCTCGCTCTCGACTCTGAATCATGAATGAAACGAAAAGAGAAAGAGACAGAGAAGTTATCTGCAGCTATAAAGATTACCAAGAGGCTCGACGTAATCAAGTTCTTTCGGCATTGTGCGAATCGCGCTTGAAAAAGCCTATTTATATACGGGCCTCATAATGAGCTTTTTTTCGCTCGCTTTGTCTAATTGTGCAGTGTCGAATGGTGCAGCAGCAGCAGACTCTGCAAGGTGGCTCGAATCTGTTATAATCTGCATTGTTTACTCTCTCGAGCTCTGTATATATAATTATGCACTCGAAATGCATTTGAATTACGAATGATAACGTTGATTCGTCGCTGCGATTAATTATGAAAAAATACAATTCTCTTTCACCAAAAAGCGAGATTTACGCGGCATTGATAATCGCGTTTAAAATTTTATAAAAGTCCGCCGAAATTTCGCATTATAAAATACATTATATTAAACACCTTTCATCGCGCTGGCGACGCGACGACGACGGTTCCTCTCTCGCGTCGATTGTTTTATTGCCACTTGTGTAGTCCATGTGTCTGTGTGTGTGTGTGTACGTGCTGTTAAGATGTGTGTCCTTTGTGTGTCCTCGCGGCCCGTTTTACAAAGTGTGGGACTCGTGTGCGCTGCGATTATACATACGCGCGCGCGGCAGTAGCTTATTTGTTGCTCGTTTAAAAGTTCCTTTTCTCGCTCTCTCGTCCTCCTCTTCGTTTTTCTGTTTCTCTTCTTTTTTTTTATCGTTGCTGCTGATGCAGCAGGCCCATTTCCGCTTTTTTGCACTCTGCATTTGGCCGTATTATATGCGCGCACGTTGTATATTATACGTATAACGTGTGCAGTCCCCGGCGATCCAGGCGAGATATAAATTTTTTGCATGTTTCACGCACGCACTGCACCGCGTTGCAGTGCTATAACGATCTGCAAAATGACCGATTCCATGCGCGCGCCGCCGCCGCCGCCTCGAAGACAGAGAGAGAAAGAGGAGCAAAGTCGAGCAAGTGACTTGGTACACTCCAGAGAGAGAGAGAATCCCGATTCCTGCACACATTACATTATTCCGCCATTGATTTTTCTCTCCTTTTGCGCAAGTATAGCAGCAAGTATATAGCAAGGGAGATCGCGAGGTAGCGATGCCGCCCTTGTGGCGCCGCGTCAGTCGTCGTCGTCGCGGCTATAGGTAGGTACATGTATGCGCGGCTCGGAGAGCTGGCTCGATTGTCGCGTATACGTACACTTTTTTGCACGCTTATATACCGCTGCTACTGTCTTGCCAATTGCAAATTCCAGGCTGTACTCTCCGCCGCTCTGCGCCTCGCGACCGTGTACTTTTATATACATAATCGTCGTCGTTGTCGTTTTTTCGGGGGTCACTACATACAGAGAGAAAAACAGTAGGCGGATTGTTCGGGTCTCTGCGCGCGCGCTCGGCCTTTTGGCGCCGCGGACTCGCGCCTCTTATAGGGCCCCATCGGAGGGACTCGCTCTCAAGAGAGAGAAACAGAGACTCGATGCTCGTGTCGAGGCGGCGCCAGCGCGCAACCGTGAGATATTTGGGAGGTCCTCTCTCGCTCTCTCTCTCGTCTTCTTGTTATATTTTTCATGTATTATACGAGAGGCGCTTGTGCCTCGTGTACAATTCGTGGGAGCCTGAGATCTGCCGCTGGTGGGCGGATTTATACATATCCTATACATATACATCGCCGATACTCGAGGAATATAATATGGTTCGCGATTGCGATGGTGGAGGCTATTCTTTGCATTATCATACGATCGAGGAAAAACCTATTGGTTTGTGTGTCTGTATGTGCGTATCGCGGTTAAATCGCACGCGATAGTTGCTTTGACATCGTTATCATATTTCACGGTACGTGCGCGATAAGATCCTCGAACGCGAAAAAGTATTTAATATATTTTATTTCGAAAAAGTACATCGAGCTCCGTGTAACACGCATTTCGCAATTCGCCGCCGTTCGCTCGCTCGACCCCGTCGATTTTCCCACGAAATTACCGCAAAACTGAATTTTTTCCCGTTTTTGCTCTTTTTACCTTTCTTTCTCTCTCTCCCCCCTTCCGCCCTTCCCTTGCACCTCGCGTACTGTAAAAAAGTCGATACTTTCTAATAATGTATATATAGAATTCTGAAAAGGCAGCGTCATATACAGATTGCATCTCTCTGGATATCTTGTGTATTATATTGCCTGGCGCTTGTAAAGCTGTAAATGCAGCGAGCTTCATCTTTCAGCGGTAAAAAACTACATTGCAGCCTCGATGCAGATCGACGATGATGACGACCATGATGACAACGTGGAGCTACAGCCACTCCTGTATTGAAAAATGCATCGCTACGACATAAAATTTGTGAGGCGATGCATTGCGTAAATTTGATTCTTGAGTGCACAGAAAATGATCGTGAACGACGAAGAATTTTTAAAATTTTTTCATTTATTCATACTTAAATGATTAAATATACACTGTTATAAATATTTACATCGAAATTAATTGAATCCAACTTCCGCTAAATATGACAATGAACCTATGTAAGTCACAAAAACTATGCTTGTACTTATAAAATTTTGTTTATTTTGCCACTTGCAGATTTACAGATAAATAGACTCGCCATCTGTTAATGGAGGTTGGCTTTAATAGTAATTAAATTTTCATAAATTAATGAATTCTTTTCTTTAATTTTTTTGTCTTATAATCAGACTATTATTGAGTTGTAAATATTGAAAAATTGGGAGGTCAAATCGACTTTATGCTTATTGTAATTTTAAAGCCACCGCATAAAGACATTTATTGCAGCTATACATTACTACAGAGATTAATGAGCGATTTTAGTTGTTCGTTTAATTGAAGGTTCAATTTTGATAGCAATTTAATGTTTATTTTGTTGTTAATCCGCAGAGATAAAAGCAGGAATATACTATTGATGTCTTACATTTTTATCAATACGGCAAACGTCAACCATATTGTTCTAAACGGAAGAATAAGTTCATATTGCACATACCCTCGATCATTTCGAAGACCTTTCTATCAGGAAATGTGAATGTTTTGTAATCTTGCCAAAGAAAAAGAGTTAAAAAAATTCGAGCCAAAATATTTTAATTTAATGAATAAAATACCATAATTGTACCATAAAATGGATCTTATTGCGCAAAAAATACGAACGGTTACACAGAGTCGAGGAAAAAATGAGTTACTGCATAGCATCTCTGGCGCGGCAGAATACATAGTAAAGTGTACACTTTTGCAATAATTACATGCGTCGCAGCTGTTGCATCGCGCAATTATTATAATATAAGCTTGAATATATGTCATCGGCAGCGGTGCCGTTCATTTAGATCAGCCGCAGTTATGTACAGGCATCCGTAATAATCGCGCTCCAATGCTAATACATATACAACTATATTTCAAAGATGAGATTTTCCTAATGTTGGTGAGGATTTTATGAAGTACCCGTGTAAGAGTAACCCATGTAAATATATAAGGCTGTGCAAGCACCAGATTTTTCGAGTAATACTCGAACTCAACTGTACTCACGCTTGTTTTAAGCATTGAAATTTTTTCAATTTGGGCCAATAATTTTATTCATATCTATATTGTTAGATGTCGGTACAGATGACTTTGGTCTCAAAGAGATGCTGTGGTAATGAAAAAGTAATGAGATGTATAATTTGAGATCTTTCTTTTAAAATATTTGTATGCTTATCAATAAAAAAAATCAAAACTTATTATTTTAATTAATTTATTAATACGACTAATTTAATTTAACGATTAATAACGATTAATTTATTAATTTATTTATACATAACATAAAACTGAGCAAAATTTAATAACACCAGTAATGCGGCTGCGACGTGTTTACGAATCTATGGTCGTTCGAATGATATGAATTACATTGCATAATTATCATTAGTTCTTCAATTGTAACGATCATCAGAAGTAAAAACAATATAGTGAACGACTTCACGAGCTTTGATCTGCCGCTGCCAAGCAAATATTGTATAAATCTAAATTCATGAACGAGTCGTCGATGATCATATCACAGCACTCGAACGGCAATTTGTAGCTCGTCAACTTCATGAAACACTCGATCGCCCAGGACCGGAAAAATGGCCTAGATAGTTTTTCACAAAGATGCTCAGTACAGGCCTGACCAAATCCTTCGGGGAGGTCCAAATAATCGCCCTCGTTCGCAAACTCGACGCATTCTGCGAATGTCAATCTTTTTATGGCCTCTTCGGGTCTTAACTGGATCAAGTCGTAGAGCGACAGACTCGAATTCACCATTATACTTTTTGCTTTTTTCGTTACCTCTTCGGTAAAATTCACATTTATTTGAAAACTCTCCAAACAAAGACAAAATAAAAATCCGTTCGTGGCGAAAAAATGCATGACTGTTAAGGCGCCATTTCGGTCAAGATAGTATCCTTCATCCGCAAGTTGATCGACAAGGAGCATAGCACTAGTCGCTGGATCCAATTTATAATGGAGCCAAGTATCATCATTCGACTCTTTGAACGCATCGTCTATGTGACTTGCAGTAGGAAAAACGAAGCTTGACAGATCAGCGCCATTTTTTAACAAAACATCGACCACATCCGGCAAGAATCTCGCCACGGCCCATTGAAGAGGTGTCCGATCCAACTTATCCCTCGCATCGATCTGCACAATCCGATTAAACCTGCTGTTGATTTCTAAAAACACCTTCGCAAAATTATAATCGCGGTATTTCTTGCAAATGATGTGCAGAGGAGTCCATCCCTCGAAGTTGGCCACATTTGGATCGGCCCGATTTTTCAGTAACTCTCGGATTATTTGTCTGCCGCAGCCTTGGGCGAGAGCATACTGCAGAGGTGTATCACCCTTTTGGTCTCGAGCATCGATCTGCAACGGCCGCTGTTCCTCGGCGCTCACCTGGAGTAACATTTTCAACATGTCAATATCGCCTTTTCTCTTGCAACACAAGTGCAGAGGAGTCAATCCCTCGAAGTTGGCCAAACTCGGGTCAGCTCCTTTTCGCATCAGCAAATTAGCTACCTTATGGTGACCATTATCTACTGCGACATGCAATGGTGTATTACCCAACGTGTCTTGGGCATCGATTTGCACCGTCTGCTTCATCTCGCAGCTATAAAGAAAGAATAGCTGTGTCAATTCATAATCTTCGTATCTGTTGCAAATTACGTGCAAAGGAGTCTCGCCGTCATTGTTGGCCAAATTAGGATCGGCACCATTTTCCAGCAACAACTTGACCAGCTTTTGGTCTCCCCTATACGCAGCCAAGTGAAGTCCCGAATCACCTGTCGAACGCACGCGGAAATTGGGATCCTGCTTGTGCTTCAAAAATCTTTCGACGATGATGTAACATTCTGACACCTCACAGGCTATGTGAAAATGAGAGAGACCAACCTCGTCGATGTAATTCACGTCGTACCTGTTGTATATTATAAACAGGTCAGGGATCATGAAAGTACTGAATAGTCTAAGTCTAGCCGCATAATGGAGTGCAGAGGTACAATTCACCAGGGTCTTGCCTTCTTTGTCGATTGCGGGCTTATTCTTGTAACCGGTAAGAGCCACAAACTTGATGATTTTTTCCGCATCCCAATACTGGAGTTTATGCATGCAATTAATAGAATCCACGAGAAAATATTCCATCCATTCGGGATGAAAAATCTGTGGCAATTCGCCACATTTATAATTTTTTATCAAAGGATACGCTGCGCGGAAAAATTTATAACGCTCTTCTTCGATGTTAAAATTGAACTGATTTCGTATGCTCTCTAATATTTCCAGATCTGTGAGTTCTTTATGATTACTGGGTAAATAATCGGTTGCAGTATTACACAGCCCTTGAGTGCTGTACATCGTTCCGCGCACTTGCACACAGCACACAACGCACAGTCACACTGTCACAGAATAATTTAAGATAATTGTCACTTTTTTTCACGAAAAACACTCGGTTGATGCGCTCTTTGCTTCTTTACGCTGCCGCCTCCCAATGATTACTGACTGCACATCGAGTTGTACATAGCTAGTAAGGAACATATGTTCGAAACTAAAAAGAGATAGATGTAACGAGAGATAAGTGAAGTGAAATTTACTAGATATTAAAGTAGAAAGTACATACAACATAGGTGGATATAGTAACAATACCCCACCGTCAAGCATATGCATCGCCTCTAATTCCAAGAACCTGCATTTTCTAATAGCTGCTGGATCGAACGATTCCGGCTGCACGCGTCTGGCATGACAGGGCGACATATGGACGTAAAAAGTCAATTAAATTGAATCTGTGAATTATAATTTAATAACATTATCTTTGACACTTGAAATTAGAAATGAATTTAACGAAGTCGCATGTTTGACAAATTAACAACTTACTGATGACTGAAAAAGCGTCTTTTGACTCATTCCATTATTTTTACTCTGCCACTTGCAAATTTACTGATAGAAACGTATTAGTTTTTTATGAAACAAAGTTATTGAACTCGAAAATATTCGAGTACTCGCTAAAAATGTGGGTGCTTGAAAAAAACTCGAGTATTTGAAAGAAAAAAGAATTTTCTAATACACTAATTCGCGACTTAATTGAGTACATTTTCGATTGCGTTTGAAAAAAAACTAATCTATGTTTATTAAAGAACAAACTGGTAAATTGCGTTATACATTCAATACGTGTATACTTATACATACACACACACAAAGACGACAAAGGCTTGCTCACACGAAAGTAGGTACAGGTCGAATCCTCTTTTATACATAATATAAGCATCTCGGGCTGCGCGCGCGCGCGTATACTTATCGCTCCATTCTTCGCTCGCTGTCTTTCATTCTGCTTCTGTCCTCATGATTTTTCGCTTCCTCTGTCTCGCTCTCTCTCTCTCTCTCTCTTTCTCGCGGTCGTTTTCAGTGCTCTCCCTTCATCCTTGTATCCCTGCGATGCTGCTGCTGCTGCTCATGCCCGTTTGCTCGTCGTATTTCACGAGGCACTGCGCTATTCGTCAATGCGAGAGCTCGCTAAAAGATCGTCGGTTCTCGAGCTCGAGGAGCTTGTTTCGGCTTCTAGTTAGAATACAAAAAAGCCCGCACACAGGTATATACGGAGAGACTTGGGAGTTTTATTTCTTCACGCGTGCAGCGAAGATGTCCTCACACGCTGCTCTTTTATACTACAGCTTTTGGACCATACTTATGTACCATTTCCGGATCGTGTTTACCGAAGACTAATTGACTCGATGCCGTGATTTAAGGCTGTCGCGATAGTCGAGCATCAAAGCCTTTCCTGAATAGACACGCGCACGCAAAAAATGTTATAAATTACGGCTGATCTTTTCCGTAGTAGCGATAGTCCGTCGCGTCGCAACATCTAGGCGAGCTATCATTTATAGTAATTCGCAAGACGCCCCCGCGTGTGCCCAGGACTTTCTTATACACATACAGCTCGAGCGCAGAATTTCTGTGTTCTGATGCGACGGGAATTATTTAAATGGATTACCGTTTCGAGCTAACAGCTATAGCTATGTATACATAACGACTCGACGAGGCGAGTAAGGACGACGACTACGACGACTTTTCTCTGTTGTATACCCTATATAAGGAGCAGGGCAGGTATAAGCACGCACAAGAAGTTGGAATAAGTTTTAACTCTCGCTCTCTTGGGCTGATCTGCTTGGCGCGTCGCTTAAAATTTAGATAGATTATGAGCTGACGCGAAAAAAAGAGTCAAATATAGGCAAAGTCCAGTGGAACCGATCGGTATACAAGCTACATGGAAGGTCTTTAACTATGAGAAAAATGTAACAAATACAAACACACACACACACACACACACACACACACACACACACACACACACACACAGCGTATGGGAAGAACAGGGAAAAATAAGAATAAGAAGAAGAAGAAAAAGAGGAATAAAAAAAGGCTCGAGAGAGAAAGAGAAGAAGTCGAGAAAATGTTTAATGCCGTGGAAAGTAAAGCTTCAGGCAATTAATATCCATTATAGTGAAGAGGAAAAGCTGCACATCGCCTCGACGACAACGACTACGACGACTCGACGTTGCGGCGTCTAATTAAGCCACGACGTGGTCGCAGCTCGTCTCTCTGTCTCTCTTTTTCTCTCTCTCTCTCTCTCTCTCTCTCTCTTGGGCTTCTATACAGTTGCGCTTCCATCCAGCGAATTCCTCGTGATGCGAGCCATAACTATATATGGGTGATTATGAAAAAAGGCGAATTTTGTGTCCTGACTTATACAGGCCGTTGGCAGTTGAATTTGACTGTCCAAGCTTAAGGTTTCTAAAAATTCTTCATATTAGTTACTCTTTCATATATTTAGAAAGTTATTCGATTAATCATTCAAATTCGCTAGACAAAAGAACAGAAAATTTTCATTGTTTTAACATAAAAAACTGGCGTTGTATATGTTTGATTTTAATCTACCTAAGCATTCTGAAAGTTGTATTGTAGTGTATATTATACGCATCGCTTGCTTGACTCGGAAAAAGATCCACAAAGTTAGGTTGTATAATATAAAAAAATATTTTGAAAATATATTGACTACTAGAACCAAAATTCAAAATATTATGATCGAGTATGATAGCGACCAAATACCTTGACAATCATTCAAAGAATTCGATATAATTACTCGTTAACTATCAATCGTTAAAACATTATCAGTGGCATAAAAATTATTACAATTTCAGTGCAAGTGATAATCATCCGTATATATAAATCGGAGATGGGCCGAAAAAATTCAGAGTCTCAATCGACCAAGAAACATTACGTTCGAATTCGAAATGAAGTACTTATTACCGCTGCTCGTTCTGGCGATCGTCAAGCTAGCGATGGCGAGTATGCCACCTCCTCCACCTCCTTCATGGCCAGTAGGAAAGAAATGAGTACAATTAAATAAGTGAGTGGAAAATATTTCATTGAAATATTTTATCATAATATATTTTTGTTTTGAAAATTAAGGGCTATATACATAAAAATGTTGTAGGTGATCGCGATCGTCGCATAGTATAAAATTCCTTTGACTCATACGAAGAATCTATACAACTTGATTTTGATTTGATCGAAATAAATGATATATCTTATCTCTAAATTCTTGAAATCATGCTCCGACCCTTAAATTTAATGAAAAGGTCGTTCTGCCCTACGCTCGTTGCAGCTAAACAATTATACAAGTGTAGCGATCCCTCATCAATCAACACATTCCAATATCGCTTTGGATTTTTCATCTCTCAAGCAGCCTTAAGTCTCGAATTCGGTGACGTGTATATGTGTTATACCTACAGACGGTGGCGCATGTGCACTGCAGCATATACAATGTAAAAGGTAAACTCGATACAATAGCAGAACTTGCAGACGTATGCACACACACACGTATGGCAAAATAGCTGTAGGTTCATACGACGCTCGAGCTAGAGTGCATGTGTAATATTAAGTACTATATATATATACGCGCGCGAGGCTGTAAACGTTTGCGCCCCCGTAATCGCCCATACATGTAAGCGCATACACACACATGCACGAGTGCGAGAGACAGAGGCGAGAGATCCCCGTTGCATGAATATAATTTGCATACAAGTTGGTGTTATAGCTACTACTAGCACATACTAACACTGCCTGCTAGACTACTGCTACACAACTATTACTACTACTACTACTTCTACTGCTACTACTAGTACTATGCTGGTGCTGGTGTGTTATATATATCGTTGCAGGGCGCAAGTGAACGGTATCAGCTGGCTCGAGCGTATAAACGCGATTATGGGTGCCGACAGATGTAGGCGGCTGTGCACGAGTGTTAAGCTACATTACGTGTCTATTGCGCGAATATGTATAGAACAACGCGTACTGCAACTATTATTATTGCCATTCGATTCCTTGCACTATAATATTAGCGTATGCTCGACGGAGATACTGGTACGTTATGTGCATTCTCAAAGTGGCGTTGCAACGCGAATAGGCACTGCACCGCGTGAATTCTTAAATATGCATTACTCAAGTCGAGTTTGAATTTTGTTTTCGTTTCTTTTTTTCGTCGTCGTTTAATATACGTATATATGTACGTGTACGTACGAGCGGCGAAATTGCCTTGGACTATTGTTTAATCGACTCTCGCATTCTTTCGTGGCAGAGAGCTGCCGGCCGCGCGCTCAACAACTCGACCAGAGAGTCAACTGCATCGTTATATATACACTATTATGTACACAAAAGTCCCCAGTATAGCAGTAGCCATGCAGCAGCAGCTTTGAAAATTGCGCGCACGGCCCGCAAGAGCGATGGTAAAGTCGTGTCAAATTAAAGCCACTCGAGAGAGAAAGAGAGAAAAAGAGTTCGAGGCGTGCTGTAATCCACGAGTGTCTCCACGAGTATAGGCCTCAACATGTGGAGCCTTGAGTATGAGACGTTTTTCCCGGTCGCGCTTACCGATCATCGATCAATCGCGCGTCGATCGACGGTAGCAGCTCGCAACTACTGCAGCTCTCGGCCTATTGTGGCGGTGATGGCGGCGGCCATTACCATCGAATCACGGCGCGGTGTAACGCGACGAAGCGTAGATATAATAAATACCTTCTCGCGATCACGCGAATAAAGGAATGCACCCGCGCGTAATTTTTTGTTTGTTAAAGAGCTATATGATCTGTCCGCTGTTGTAAATATACCTTATACTTTCGTGAAGAATGCGTTTATGCAAATTGCGCATATATTCGAGTAAAAAGCGTGCACATATTAAATTTACGCGCGCATCATTATAAGCACTCTTGGCACTTGTGCGTGTGCGGTGGTCGTGTCGCTTGCGAGTTTCAATTCACCAGTTTCGTCGCCTCTTTTTCTTTCTAGTTCTCCCTCTCTCTCACCGTAATCGACGAATGCAAGCGTTCTTTTCTAAACAGTCGTGCGCGCGTGCGTGAGTATGTGTGTGGCTGTAGTGGCGGCACTGCACCGACTGTGCTTTTATTATTAACAGACATTAATTGCATACCGCTAGCGTGCGGTGCAATATATACAACACCCGCAGCATTTATGTATATTGTTCCACGCGCAGTCCACGGGTGACTTTGTGTGTCGCGCGCTCGAATGCGATCGGACTTACCGCCGCCGCCGACGACGACGAAGTTATAGGACTGCACACGCGTGCTTTAACACACTCACACACACACACGTACAAAAGCCTGCGCATGTTTACAATAATGGCATTGTTATACGCCGCTCGTTGGGGCCCCGCAGCACTTATATATATTATATAGCAGTCTGTTGCGCACATGTGTGTGTGTGTATGGGCCCCATAGTGCTCGTTAATAAAAGCGCGTGTACCGGCCGCTCTGGGGACTATACACGTTTTTTTCTTCCTCTTGTTTATCAAAAATATGTTGATTGCTCGGAATCTCGGTCTAAATTCGATTTGTGTAACACTAAACCAACTTCCTTCCTCTCCTTTTACGAGCGCACAGAAACGGAGTCTGAGACAGAGAGAGAGAGAGAGAGAGAGAGAGAGAGAGAGAGAGAGAGAGAGAGAGAGAGAGATAGAAAGCGAGAAAAGAATTGCTGCAGCGGTGTAAATGTGAGCCTGCGTTGCTGCGGGAGAGCTTGTATCGAGAGAAACAGACACTTTGTTCGTCGTTCTGTTTCCGTGGCTTATCTTTTGCATAATGTGCGTGCGCGACATATCCCCTAATCTATAATGGTCCGGGTCCAAGACAGAAAAGAGTCAGAGAGAGAGGAAGAGCGAGCGAAAGAAAGAAAGAGAAAGAGAGAGAGAGAAAGACGACTCTCGCAAGTATTTCGCAGTGTTTTTTGGTGGGAAAGACGAGATGATCGTCGTTTATATGTTTGATCGAAGCCGACGACGCACACTTACATAGCACACCGTAGCACCAAACACCAGCACTACTTGTCTGATCTTGCATTATAATATGCATCGAACGTAATAAAAAAAAGTAATAATAATAATGATAATAAAATATACATCACATCACATGTGCTGCGTTGTTCCTTCACTTCTCTTCTTTTTTTAAATCCTTTTTATTTTTGCGTAAATCCGATCGAAAATCGAGGATCCGTCGTCGTTGTTGTTGCGTCGATGAGACCCAACCTGAGCCCATGTTATATACGAAGGCGCCTCGACGTGGCCGAGCTATTTCTCGTTCGTGTGTATAATAATCGGGCCGGAGCATATCGGAGCGGACATTTTTTGGGGTGTTGCGCGTGTTTAGGATATAGCTTTACGCGTGTCCCGGCCGGCCTCGCCAGCTCTCCGATTACACCTTGTGCGCGGCCCTGCGGACTGTACTTGGGTTTCTTTCTGACCGCGTGATACTACATCGTATACGCATCGCGTATTATACTTATTAATAAACTCCAAAAATAAGCTAATTTGACGAGAATCAAATTGATGTATAAATTCCGGCGACCAAAAAAAACAACATTGTGTGCGACTTAATTTCTTCAAATCTTTACTACAATTGACAATAATAATGCTCAGATAATCAAGCGACGTAGGGTGACAGCACCAATGAATGAATGACCTCCAATGAATGAATGACCAAGAAAAGATTAAAATTAAAATATGAAAGGAAATTTTAACCCAAGTCAAAAAATTATTTTTATTTTATTGATGCTTGAAGTTTGTAATACAGTGGAGGCCGTTTATAACGAGGTCGGATATAGCGAGATACCGGCTATAACGAGCAGATTTTGGACATTTGGTTGGTTCCAATGCATTAGGTATAGGAAATTGTATCTATATAACGAGATCGATATAACGAGAAGTCGGGTATAACGAGCAAAATTTAGGAAAAATTTTGGGAAAAATTGACGTTTATAACGAGAAATTGCGTGTTTACACTCATAGCTAGATACTCGTACGCAAACTCAATAACACAGAATTATGTACACAAAGCTTACTTTAAGCAAGTTAATGATCAATTTTACAGTTGCTTTCGCAAGGAAAACGTATTTCTGGTACTTTTTTGTACAATTTGAAAATGGGAGATTTTAATCCAAAAAAAAACTCTATCATTCAAGATTTGCAAAACGGAAAATCTCATACCGACGTTTGCATTGCGTGAGAGTATAATAAAATCTTTCGAAGAATGCCGCGGGTCCGTTAAAAAAAGACGTGTTTGTAAGAATCCAGATGTTGATGCAGCCCTTTATAAATGGTTTGTTATGAAAAGAAGTCAAAATGTGCCCATCAATGGACCAATTTTACAATCCCCTATATTATAATTATTATTTGTAACCTGATTATTATATTATTATTATTTATAACAATGTAAAAAAGTAATCAATATATATAATAATCTCATCTTATTCTATGAATACATGAAACTGGTAAATAACAAAAAAAATATTGTAATTACTGCTCATGTCGGTTATAACGAGGACCGGATATAACGAGAACTTTTCGATGGTCCCGTGAATCTCGTTATAACCGGCCTCCACTGTACTATGATCAGTTTTAGTTAAACTAGCTTCACTTTTTTACAAAAATTTAAATAGAGTCGATAGTGAATGAATATATTCATTTACTGGGATAATGCGATTTGGCATGGCGCGATACCAGTAAATGAAAAGACAATGTTTTTGCCGTCCCGCCAACGTTTGGGGTTGGGTCGCAGACGATGCACGCAGGGCGCAGTGCGTACATCGTTTAGATTTACGTTAATTGTAGGCTAATTTTAACTTAATTTAAACTAGTTATTAAAGATGGCTAAAACCGAAACGAACAAAGGTAAACGTAAAATAAAAACTGTGAAAAAAACTGGACATAATGTCGATAAAATTCCCAACCTCTCAATGCTCTCTCATGATATAATTCATTCATTCACTGGGGTACCCCATTTTATTGAGTTATATCATTTATAACTTTATGAAATATTATTTTTCATGTATTTCAATTTTTTTATTTATGAAATAAGTCCCAACAAACACAAATTTTAATGCACGCTTGGAACTAATGCAAATTTATATTTTAAATCAATTGATTATAAGCATAATTCTGTGAATCCTTTCATTCACTGGTTCCGCCACCCTAACAAGTTTTGTTACTTTGTGTAATAATTTGCTCATTATATATGCATCATAGCTGAATTTAACTGCTGAGGGTGTCGGAGATACGCCATCTGTAGTTGATGATCTAACTACAAATTGTATTCCGTAAGAGATTGAGTATGCTAAAAATCAAAAAATTCGAGCGTACAGTTTCACAGGTAGCAAATGTTTACTTTTACTCGCAACGCGTTATTTATACATAAAAGATCGCGAAAACAACTAGCTCACGTGTCTGGTGAAATTTTACTATAGTGCATTGGACGTTCGAATCCTTGTAGTAATGAATAACAGGATGAGATGATACAGAAAAAAAAGGGAAATGGTAAATTACTAATATTTTATTGCTAACTTAAGTCGCGAAAAACAGAAAAGTGTCAGGGCACGTGTAATTAAACCAGTGCCTTAAATTTTATTTGTTGTCCAGTCCTGCAGACTATCTTTTATCTCAGCATGCTAAGAAGTCTCAATATAAACTTTTTGCAAGCTGACAAAAAAATACTTACGCAACTGAAGGTAGTTATCAATCTTACACGAGTGTTAAGTTTGCAGCCCAAAACGTAGGAAGTAAGATTAAGAAACTGCTGTCTCCGTTGCGTAATGTACTATTAATTACTAAGATTGTCCTTTTCGAAATCTTACTTAATCATGAATGGAAGAAGCTATAGGGGATGCAATTTCAGAAAAATTCGATTACATAATTTATGGGTGGCCTTAAAGAATTGATAGATTCGCGATACCTATCAATAATTAATTAATCGTTAAAACTTTATCGTCGAAATAAAAATCATTACAATTTTAGTGCACGCGGAAATAATCCGTGTATATAAATCGAGTATAGGCTGAAAAAATTCAGTGTTGGAAAAAGTTTAGAGAGTTTACTAAGTAGGCAAAATATTTAAATTTAAAATGAAGAACTTACTATTGCTGCTGCTGCTAGTTCTTGCGATGTCTAATCTATCAATTGCACTCGCACCTGATGCTGACCCTAACCGCCCTCCTCCTATTGCTTGGACCTATGACTTATTATCTATACATAAAACAACGCCAAAACCACCTGTTTACGCAAAGAAATGAGTAAGATAAAGAGGTGAGTTGAAAATATTTTATTGCAATCTTTTATCATAATATGTTTTTTGCTGAAAATAAAGTCAATAAGTATAAAAATGTTCTAGGTGATTAAAAATGTCGCACAGTATTAACTGCCTTGATGAATGCCAAAAATCAATACAACTTTATTAAACTGTACTATTGTCGAGAAAATTTGTTTCTATGATCGAAATAGATGATATGTCTTATGTCTAAATTCTTGAAATCATTTGCCCTTTTCATATAAAGTTTTATTAATATCAATTAGTTATAGTTGTAATTGTAATTTTCATTACATATAAGTTTCTGCGTGTACACACGCTTGCGAGATCTAAAATACCGTGCATTTCCTCCTCCATCCCGCGTACGCTCTTGCTTTTTATTCTTTCAATTCTCACTCGAGACCTCGTGTCGTGAGTGTGGGACTCGTTTAGTTGCGGATACTCTCTTTCTCGCTCGCTTTCTTCGCGCATTACTGCACGCGCAGCGATCGTGGACGTTTTCACAGGGCTGCGGCGGCAACGGATATGCACGCAGGCACCGGAATAAATTAGCCCCCTAAAAAGAGGCGATCTCTGACCGCTTGTTATTTCGGAGCGCGCGCACACACACACACACACACATACACACGCATGGCAAGGAATTCATTCCTGGCGGCGGCTGTGGCCACGAGGGAGTATAATATCTCGGCTGATCTTTTAGCGCCGGTGCTCTCGAGCTCGCGGCTAATTCTTCTTTCGACTTTTCCCTCGACGATAATTATCGACGAGCTTTTCGCGTTTATTCGCCAGCTGACTCTCCGCAGTCTCTCGCGTCCATTTTTCTCGTTCATTTTGACCCGCGAGCTCGAACCTCGACCATACCTCGTGTCTTTTCTTCCTTTTCATTTTTTTTCCTTGGCTCATCGACATTCAGCGTTTAGTTCGAGGCTAGAACGGCGACGACGACGACGATGATGATGATGGGCTCGAGCGAGCAAGCTTCTTGTAAATTGCTTCGCATAAGAGGCTGCCGAGTCGAGCGAGAAGAGGCTCTTTAAACTTTGGCCCTGGCCCGCGCGCACCATATATATATAGACGAGCCACGACGAGCTTTGCTGCTTTACGAGCGCGATGATATGACCGGGGCTAGCTCGCGCTGACTTTATATTACTTTGCGTCCGAAGCTCAGGGTAGTAGTAGCTTCTTCGAGTAGCAGCAGCAGCCGCAGCAGTGGCCGCCTCAGCTGCCTGTGTTATACTTGCTGCCGCCGTGCATGCGCTGCCTAGCCACTACCAGCGGCAGTAGCAGCACACTTTTAATAATGTTTCAACTTCTTGCGCTGAACTTGCCCACCTCCCCCGCGCCTGGTACACACTTAGCGCCATATAGCAGCTACCCCCTTGGACGTATACACACAGACACAAGCTCGCGCGTGCACAGCGTTAAAATCGTATATTTACGAGCCAGAAGACACGAAGGAGTGAAGTTTTCCAGAGTCGCGCGGGTTATTTTTATGCTTGGTTGCTTCTGCTGTGGCTACCCAACTTTGCAAGATGAGATTTCTTCTTCTTCTTCTTCTTCTTCTTCATCTCATTTTTTTTTTCATCCTACTACTACTAGCCGCGCAATCTCGAAGATGACGACGAGGACGAGGAGTAGCGGCAGCGGAGGAGTCGTGCACGGATTTTATGGGGATTAGATGCCCGGGCTTATTAGCGGATGTGTTTAATTAGTTTTTATGTCCCGTGTCGAGCCTCGAGAGAGTGAGCGAGCGAGAGTAAAAAAGGACTTTTTTACTTTAGCCGAGAGAGAGAGAAAGAGAGAGAGAGGCGGCGACTGACGGACGCAAAAAGGATTTTTATGTTTATATAAAGACGAGTCTGAATATTCATAAAATTTCCTCGATTCTATAACTAGCTATATATAACATAATATAATTCCACCTGCGCGAGAGCTGCTGCTTCTGCTACTCGCGAGCACTCTACATTAAAAAAAAACAAAGAGAGAGAGAGAGAGAGAGAGAGAGTAAAAGAAAAAAAGGAGGAACCCGTTCTCGAAAATGTTGCCGCTGCTATTGCTCGAGGTGTAAATTCACTCTGCCACTTGTGCTACAGCAGCAGCGGCCATACATCGAACGTGTCTCGGCAGATAAGTATTATCTGCTCGGATGTGCTTTTTGCGGACCTGCCTCGGGAGTTTATTATATGGGCACACGCACCACGCGTCCTCGTCGACGTCGTCGTTGTCTTGGTCGCTCAAGACGCGAAGCACACCGATCGCAACGACGAAATATATACTACCATACTCGATGTGCGCCGGTAGCCGAGCGCCGACTTGTATCATATATTCGCGATTCGTGTTTCCGTTGATAAAGCGGCGCAGAAACGGCGCCTCCGGTTTCGAGAGATATGAGCGTGTAACGCGTGCAGTTCACGGGCCAGCTCGTAGCTGCAGCTGCCCACGTGCATATAATTATACCTATATGAAAAATATCTGTGCATTACGCCAGTAGATATGCTCATCATTTTATAGCTATAGTTTTTGGCCAACGAAAAAGTTTTTTGGGCTGACAAGGACCACTAGAATTGAACTTATACTATCCAAAAATTTAACGCAGTTTTCATTATTTCATCGCCATATAATGTTTTTTAATGATTATCTTTTTATCATATCAAGTTCGTGCATGTGATCATATTGTAAACATACTTTCAATAGATACATTGACAATTTTGCATTTACTGTAAAACCTCCATTAAATTGCTTTGACGATTAGAACCTGAAATTCAATATGTAATGATCGAGCAGACGTTATTTATGAGAGAACAGAAAATCCAAATATCTACTTCAATAAAAAACAGCTGTGTGATCTAAGAGAAACCGACAACCAATTGGCCGAAAAAATGCAGTCTTGATCGACCAAGGAAACGTTACGTTTGAATTTGAAATGAAGTACTTATTACCGCTGCTCGTTCTGGCGATCGTCAAGCTAGCGATGGCGAGTATGCCACCTCCTCCACCTCCTTCATGGCCAGTAGGAAAGAAATGAGTACAATTAAATAAGTGAGTGGAAAATATTTCATTGAAATATTTTATCATAATATATTTTTGTTTTGAAAACTAAGGGCTATATATACATAAAAATGTTCTAGGTGATCGCGATCGTCGCATAGTATAAAGTTCCTTCCTCACATACGAAGAATCAGTACAATTTGATTTTGCTATCCAATCGACGAGAAAATTAGTTTATTTGGCCGAAATAAATGATGTACCTTGAGTCTAAATTCTCAAAATTATTTACCTCGACCTTTATCTAATCAAGAGGTGCGGTAGTGCCTAGCCAATAAAATATGAAAAATGAGCATAACAAAAAGTATTGGAAACCGTGCTTTGACTTAGACAATAATTTCGACTTTGTCACTTGCAGAATTACAAATAAAGGTAGGCCGCCATCTAGTGGTGGAGCTTTATAGTATTATTATCGCGGTTATAAATCATTTAAAATCTAGTTAATATTTGTGACATTATAGTAACATATAAATTGTCAAAAACAAACCTGAGACATTTCATATGTTCATTTTTTGGTCATCAGGTCATTTTTAATATTGAACGATTTTTGGCCACGTAAAAGTAAACATTGCTACCTGAGAAACTGTACGCTCGAATTTTTTGATTTTTAGCATACTCTGCAATCTCTTATACGGAATACAATTTGTAGTTAGATCATCAACTACAGATGGCGTATCTTCGACACCCTCAGCAGTTAAATTCAGCTATGATGGATATATAATGAGCAAAGTATTACACAAAGTAATTACACGTCACTTTTGGCCAACCAGAGGCTTTTTGTGTCATTTTATCGAAGTCGCGCTCGTATGGCTCCGGCCTTGGCGATTCTCGCGTATCCCATATAATAGACGCATGTACGACGCGTAGAAATATCAAATTCAACACAATTGGGCAATAAATGAGAAAACGTGAGCGTCTTAGATACACGCGCGTGTGTATGTGTGTGAGTGTGTAAGCAGAGCCGCACCGCCGCGGTAATACAATAGTGTCTACCACCGGGGGTATGGTCGCATTTATTAAATGAAAACACAAGGATGCGACGGCGCGAGCAACGAGTATACCTGTATTATTTTATACTTATATAGTATATGAGGTTGTAGCGTCGCTACGAAACGTAGCCATGTTAGATGTAGTACTCCTATATACGTGTATGTGTTTGTGTGTGCGTGCGTGTGCGCACCCAAAGAGGAGCAGCAGTGGCTTACCTGCGCGGCGCACCAACTGACTGGCGCCGGCGGCGGCAACGGCGGCGACTACGGAGTCCGAGGACGGCGACGGCGGTGAGTGGTGACAGCGGGGGGGAAGCACCGCACACCATCTTGTTAACAGACTGTGCATTTATATCCATTCACGTATGCACATGCATACGTACACGCACGCTCACATATTCGGACGTACCCTTTACACATGCATACACAAACACACGGATGGTCTCGTGTTATTTATTTTTTATCCTCGTCTCCTTCTACTTCTTCTTCTTCTTCTTTGCTCCTCGTCGATTTTGCTCTTTTTATATTCTTCGTCTCCTTCTTTGAGTTTCTTATACATATATGGTCTAATGCACTGGCGCCTCTCTTTCTCTCTCTCTCTCAGTCTTACCGTGTGTACACGTATATACGATGGTATGTGCCTGCCCCTGCTTGCAGTGGGCGTTCTTTGAGAGGATACTTTCTCTCTCTCACTCGGCTAGTTGTGTCGTTGAACATCGTAGTAGCCCGCAGCTCGCTCCGCCTTGGGCACTCGGCTGTGGACAGCTTCGTATGTAAGTCTATACATTGACCAATTCGCATCTCGGTATATTATGCATATAAAATAAAAATAAGAAAGAGAAAAAGAGTAGAGATAGAAAAAGACAGACAGAGAGAAAGAGGAAGCCAAGCATGTGTTGTCGTATAGGACTACCTTGACACGAGCTTGGACTCGTTACGCGAAGTACCTAATACGCGCTTACATGTATGTTTACCTAGATTAGAATATTAAGCACGCTCGTGTACTGCTGTGAATGAGTTTGAATCGCGAATAAACGACTGGAAAGATTTTCTCTGTATCATTCAGATGTCAATTGAAATCCTTTCATTTCAAATAATAATCGAATAGCATCAAAATTTGTCGTTGTTCCTGTACCAAAAACCTTATACTTTCTTACATTTCATATTTTACATTCTATACAATACATTCATCAAAAATCCGACTACGAGAAATGAATGAAGCATTCAGTCTAAATAGACTCGCTTCGACTGCTTCTCTCATCCGATCCATCTCTTTGCGTGCGCACATATAGAAAGTCGGAAAGAGAGATTAACCCAAGTCGAAAACTTGACTCGTTGGCCACGTAAAACGCAGTTGCAGAAGTAGTTGCAGTTGTAGTCGTGCCGTATGTGTGTGTGTGTGTGTGTGTAGGAACTGATGACACACGTACGGTGTACTATATAACTCCGGCTTCGAGTTACAATTACTATACTACTACCACTACGACTAAGTCTACTATTACTACGACGTTAATTAAGTCCCGTTAGGAAATTTTCAAGCTCGAGCTTTCCATATCGTTGACTCGATTATAGTTAGTTATATATACTTATATTCTTTGTTCGTTCTCGCTTCAGCTTCCTTCCTCGGCTACTCTTTTCTTTTCTTCTTTTCCACCTTCTCGTTTTTTTCTCTCACAACCTTTCGTCGATCTATCAAAGTTAATAAAAAAAAAAAAAGATTCTCGCAGACTATGCATAAGCTTTTCGGGGCAAATTACGAACGTGGCGATTTACGTGCCGAAATGAATGAGATAAAAAAGGCAGGGCACAAAAAATTATCTGCATACAAGCTGGATACGTTGTATCGTGTATTAAAGATAAGCTTTGGATGTGTGTGTATGTGTGTGTGTGTGTGTGTGTGTGTTTGTGTCGGTGTGCAAGTTTTATACGTAGCGCATATCCTCGACTTTTAGTACTTACAGTCCGGCACTTGCAGTTAATAAACGATCGGCTATCACGAACACACACATGTATACGTCTGTTCTTTGGAGCTGCTGCACCTTTCGCTTTGTTTTTTCTAGAGGGACAAATGGATAAAGCAAAAGAAAAAAGGCATCGACCAGTGGTAACGACGACGACGACGACGACGGAAGAAACAGATCTTTGTAACATGCGATATTCGTTTTCGTTCAACCGATCGAACCTAAATGTTATAATAGAATATGCGAGTGAAAGAAAGAGATAGAGTCGAGATTCACTCGTATAATATCTTAAAGTTGTATAGAAACCGAACCGAAGGTTAAATTTATTGCAATATAGCTCGTCTACTTTCGCGTGGCGTATGCAATGTAATGAATATGAGCGCCAATCGATATATAAATTTACGAGTGCGTAATTGAATAGTTTTAATTATGAGACAAGACTTTATTATTTTCTCTCTCTTTCTTTTGTTTTTATGAGTCGTGTAGTAATAATTAATTACGATCAATTTTTTAATGCATCTTGCTATAAAGTTAATCTATTTTTGCTTTCTCATAGAGGAAGCTCTGTGATATAGGCTCAAAAATGTACTTTTTAACCAGGCGTCGTAGGAAAATTTAGTTCATAGAAGATTTGTAAACTAGATCGAATTCCCAAAAAATATCCGAATGTATGTGCGTGTAAATGCAACATGAATAGCTCCCTTCCATCGGATCCGCTTTTTGTTGAAGGAAAAAGCACAATTTTTTGGTCCATTTCGCAGCCACTTAATTAAGCCTCTGAACAAATGCAAAAAAAACACTGCTAATAAAATGGTAATAAATTCAAATGGTAATAAAGTAAATTTTTCTAATAAACTACTTAAACTTTGACAAAAACCCAAGTTATTTCAAATTACATTAAAATCGTGTATAAAAATTGAAGATATTTGTGCAACCATCTTTATGATGTATTGTGTGGTCTATTTAAAAAAAAAAAAATTATAACTAAAGACATCCTCCACTACTTGATAGTGAGTACTTTTATCTGAACATCTACTAGTGTCAAAGTAAAAATAATTGTGACAAGTCCTGATACGATTTTAGAAAAATACACTTCATTTGATAAGTTACTTGCAAAACTAGAAAACTATTTGAATCTCGACTGAGGTTTTTGAAAGTAATACCTTTTTACGTGATATATGTGACGTAATTAAATTTATTTGTTATTTAGATGCATGAAAAAAGTTAAAAAAGTCTTCCTCGAGCACATGCACATATTGACTGGAAATGAGGGTGCGACCGTAATATTCTCATGTATATTACAGTCCATGTGCTATCGACGTATAATACGTTCACGCAGATACTCTCATTAATTACAGCGAAATAATTATATCAGTCTCTAAATTTTTTCCGCGTGACACGTAAAGCAAGCGCACATTTGTACGAGGTGTTCATTTTTCGTTAGCTTCTCTGTCTCTCTACTAAACGAGAAGCGTAGCGAGCTGAGCACATCGACTACGACAACGGCAGTGGTGCGGCGGCGGCGGTGATATCCCGCAAATTAAGAGGCCAAGATTTAGGATGACTTTTCATTAAAGGCCAAATTGTCAGCGACACTCCCCGAGGCGAGCGTGTCCGTATACCTACTGTACTAGCTACGCGTGTGTATGC
The DNA here is from genome assembly GCF_000599845.2 of Trichogramma pretiosum. Lineage (NCBI taxonomy): Eukaryota > Metazoa > Arthropoda > Insecta > Hymenoptera > Trichogrammatidae > Trichogramma > Trichogramma pretiosum. The sequence continues at coordinate 1,448,726 of NW_019640864.1, read as the reverse complement.
TATAAGGGCCTCTGTACGCGTGCTCGAGTTAGAGAGGCTAGTCTTTGCGCAGCTATAAATAACGCCACAGTGAGTGACTTAATGCCGGTGACAAAGTTTGCTTGCGCGAGCGCTCGATTCTGCTGCACACACACACACACACACACACACACACCGGGCTTCGGCCTTATATACACCTATCCACTCTATTCTCTTTTCAACATCGCTTCATCCACTCCCCCCATTTAGTAGTATGGCTTATATACTATACGGAACGAGCTAGAGAGAGAGAGAGCGAGAGACAGGGAGTTTTACTTGTTGTATTTTACCCATCGTCATCGTCGTAGTCGAGGCTTGCGACTGGACCCACCCTCTTTCCGATATCGCATCCTTTCTTTTTGTTTGTTGCATAGTGCGTCAGCCGCATGTAACGGTTATATAGCCGATAGTTTACCAGCCGAACGTTGACGTATACACTCGCAGTTTCGGAAATTCAAGCTTACTCGGCACATTGCTTCTGACAATTAAATGATTAATTTCGGGAATCGCGTTTCGTAGCAGCAGCAGCAGCAGCTCTCAGGTCCGCCTTCGATTTTCCGCGAGCTTGCGCGCACTCTCTAACGAGTCTTCTCGCTCATACACGCTCGTACGGTATTATATATGTTCTTTGAATCGCTGCTATTGCGCAGCGCAACTAATAAATCATCAATTTATCCGCGCGCTACTCGAGGAAGAAGAAGAAGAAGAAGAAGAAGAAGAAGAAGAATGAGTTGGAAGAAGCCGCGCAAGCTCATATATGCCTGTAGGATCAAAGAGCTCGAGTAAATCATACGCAGATCGTCGCACGAACAGTACGTATAGCTAGTATACCCGGGAACAGGGACTTACAACTGCAGCAGCACACTTACTGCAGGCGCGTAGGGCGCAAAAATTACAAGAACTACTCGTGTCGGCTAACTGCCTGCCTCATATCTGCGCGTCGCTTACAGAGAGAGTAAGAGCTGAGAGGACTCGAGGCGCGCGCGCCCAAAAGTATAAAAATAGAGCTCCGAGTCTCTGTCGGCACACAGCCTTATAATCAATGAAAATCCCTCGTTTGTGCAGTTCATATATACTTGCTATGTATCCGGGGCGTCGCGAGCGTTGCATAGTTAAGCTCGAGACTGGGATATGATCATACGCACCGCACACGGATTTGTTTGAAAGTACACATCAGAAAAGAGACGTATAGCCCACTCGCGGACGATCTCTGATCCGTTTGTTTTACACGCGCTTATACTGCGTAGATAATTCATGCAACACATAGCTGCGCGACAAATCGAGTCCACGCGTCGAGCCTAACTATATTGTTTGTCAGCGCGGTGTCAAACTATATCTTTTCTTCCTCGGACGCGCTTAAATTGGGCGTTCCGACGGCAAAAGACGATCTACTCGAAGGTGTTATATCAACGACGGTGTTATGTATTGCACTGCTTGCGTGTTATATATAGTCAGCTGCCACCGTCGCAACAGCAGCAGCAGCAGCAGCAGCAGCAACAGCTCAGAGCCTAAACGGGACGCATGTTTAACGAGCTCGAGTGTATATACGGCAGAGAGCGAGTGAAGCTTTTGCGAAACCAGCGTGTGCCGTGCGGCGCAGCACACGCGTAAAAGCGATCGTATATGCGCGTGTACAATGTATACGTACACGTCGAGCTTCGTATACGCACACGTATACAAATACATATACGTGGATGCAGTGTGCAGTGTACGAGCTCGAAATACTCGTAAATTTTGCGAGCTGCGCGCATATAGTATATCAAGCGCACGAGGCAAGGAAAAAGTGATTAACGCGTCGCCGGCTTTAATGACGCGGCTCAAACGTAAGCTTGTTATAATTGTCGCTGACTGGCGGTATACGTAGCCTGCCTTCGTAAGAGAGCTTATAATACGTACTATACTGCAGCGGCAGCAGCCGTCGCTGATGGAGCTTTGATTTGGCCGACGCGCCGATTCGCCTTCAAGATCTTCATAGTATACTCTCGCCGCTCTGCATCTGTGTACTTGCATCAACGTATACGCGTACTTGCGATACATAAAGGAAAAAAGGTGTGCGTGGCGCGTATTATACATATAGAGGGGCTTCGTCGTCGCTTTGATTTAACGACTCTGAATCGCGCATGCATTAGTGTTTATAAGCTCCAGCGATCGAAATGCAATTCAAAGTACCATCGAGTTAACGCGATTGCGAATTGCAATTGACCTCTCGCTTGACGCACTCTACTCTCTCGCGTTCGATAAAATCGTATTTATACGTACATTGTATACAGCTCGCGCGCGTAGATATACATTATCCACTCTCGCGTCCTCTCGGACTGTAAATGAGTATACATATGCGCTCGGGTGTGTATAGGCAAATTCAGTGGGTGCTTTAACGACACCCGTATACACGAGTGTATATAGAGGTGCAATTGCGATCGTTGCGTAGGTGTATACCACCTTCATTACGCGTGCGCGTGTTATAATGTCTGTATGAGCAATATGTATGTGCGTATCACACCGGCCTGGCCGATATCTCTGCGCCTGCATTGGTCCAAAACACGCGTTTGCGTACAGGTAGCGATGGCTGCGCTCTGCAGCTATACGTATAATCCTATCGCGACAACGCGTGTATATATGCCTGCGTACACTGCGCTGCATTTAGCGACAATTTCACATGCTTGTATATCGCACGAGGCTGCACACACATACGTACGACGCATAATGCACCCCGTTGCCGACACCCTCGCGTATAGCGATTTGTTTGCGCGTGGAGATTCGTGGCTGGGACGCGCTCTGGAAAATCTCGAGGCCACATCTGATTTTTCCCATTTTACGAGGTGCAAGAGGAGAAAATTGATTTGAAAAATCTTATTATTTGTAATTCATGATCATCTGACAGAATGGTAATAAGCATGAAGCTATGATGCTATTAATGGTTATTACGTGATTGAGTCCCAAAAAACGTAACGTCAGATATACTTTTTATTTTTTGTTACATTTTTTTTACTGGAATTATTTATTTATTCATAGATGTTTAATTTTGATATCTTTGAGTTGATCATTTCCAAGCCATAGGCATAAGTTTAATGAAAAGTGCGAAATTTGATCTAAAAATAAACTATTTTCATTGTTTGAAATTTATTGAAAATATTCGTCAACATATTTTTTAATTATGTTTGTTTTTCATTTTAAAAAGTTTCACCACTGGACCAAAATTAACGAAAAAAAAGTAATCAATGGGATGATCGTTGGAAGCATAATGATTCTGAAACTTTGATGGTGCAGATCAAGCCCTCTATCTAGTTGCATCAAGTTTTAATACTCTGATAATTGTCAAAATGTTGAAAAAATCTTTATGGAGTCTTTTTGTTGGACTGATTCTAAACATTGCAATCAGCAATGGTGAGTTTTTTTACTTTTCCATCTTTTTAATCAGAACGCCACATGATATTGAGTTGTTTTCTCTCAAAAATTCTCGCATCAGCGAAAGTAGTGCAGAGAATAGTCGGCGGCTCTTTAGCTCCAGAGGGGAAGTTCAAGCATCAAGTGTCTCTGCAAATCATCTTCCAAAACCGTTGCACTCGTCATTTTTGCGGTGGCAGCATACTCGATGATGTGCACATCATCACAGCCGCCCACTGCGTCTATGACAAATACTTTCGCAAAATAAAAAATTTACGGATTACCGTCATGGCCGGTACGACGAATCTGCGTAATACAAGCTCCGGCATTTATCGTGATGTCGAGTACACCATCATACCCACCTCTTTCAAGTTGAACAGTGTTGTTGATGATATAGCAATTTTGAGGGTGAGCCGCTTTATACTATATGAAAAAGTTATTAAGTTTACAATTAATTTTTAACTTCTTACATCTTTAAAATAGTTGAAACGCCCTTTGCCTCTCAAAAGCGAAAGTCACAGAATAAGGGCAATTAACCTACCCAGGGACGACTATCGATATAAACCGCCGAATATACAAGTTGCCATTGTAAGCGGTTTTGGCGTGTACAAACAAAAATGGAACCCTCAAAATGGCAAAATAGAGTTAGGAACATACAGTCTACGTTTGAAGTTCGCAACTGGATTGATCAATAAAATCGAACCGCAGTTCGGCTGTAGAGACACGGAAGTCTGCGTCCTAAACGATAACTCGCACGGAGCATGCAACGTAAGTTGATCTCAAGAATTTTTTAATGATGAAATTTTTTTTTTAATCCATTTGAATTAAATGCTAATTTAACTTAAATTACAGGGTGACAGTGGCGGTCCACTAATCGATGAATCAACAAATACCCTGATTGGCATTGTCAGTTACTCGGATCATGAATGGTGCGGAAAGACGACCAAGTACACTAGAGTTTCGTCCTATCTAGACTTCATCGGCAAAGTAAGGGCAGGACGTTGGGTTTATCCTAACGGTGATATCAATGTCCATCAGCAGGATCAGGATTTTAAACATGAACAAATTATGCAGAAATATCCGCATTGCAATCAGTTATATAAAAATTAATGTCTATGTAAATTTTTATCTTCTTGGACTTTTTAATGCCTTATTGGTTGTTTGTTAAATTTTATGTGAATAAAATTGCACATCCATAGGTTTATTATTTTTGTATAAGATTTAACCACTTGAATGAAAATCAAAAATCAATTAGCAGCTATTTAAGAACAGCAATTTCAATTGGAACTTCAATAAATCCTCATGGAAGAAATTAAATCCAAGCGATTATAAATGTAATTGAAAAATTTTAAAAAAAGCTCCAGAAACCAGAATCACCCGATAGCAACAGCGTAAACTCCTAGCTGTAACAATGAATGATATCCGTAAGGCCTTTCTAATGCTATGCGTAGAAAAGTCGTAGAAAGATTGCTGAACTTGGAAACGATCCGGCAAATTGTGATCGAGCGGTAGATTCACATGCTAGCCAGGAGATGGCTTATGTGAACTATATTGTAAACATTGCAATCAAAACATACGAGTTTCATAAATAATAAGACTAATAAGAGTGGAAATTCCGTTTGTATTGAGGCCCCCTTGTTTGGTGTTTAGTGTCAAATCATTCGACTCCACGACTTTACGAGTTCTAAGTTTTTCCATCTTTGTTAAATTTCTTCTAATTTCGAAGGTTGAAGTTTACGTAACTGGATCGTACAATGTTGTAAATCTTTGAGGCGTAAATCTAAGCAACGCGATATTGCAAAGCTCAACCAAAGCGTGTAAATTCAAAACGTCAGATGCGAGTCACGTTGTACGTACACGTGTACCGTTACGAGCGCGGGAAATATTCGCGGAAAAACTTGAGGCACTTATCACTCACCTTGTCGTCTTCTTTTGTACTACTTTTATAAAGATTTATATACCAATTAGCAAAGTAGTATTTTCGGTTTCTTTTACAATCGGCACACAACAACAAGAGGTGAAAAACGATATTGTGTTTGACTTGAATCATACTCTGGTTCTGTCCTGTTCTGTTCTGTTTAACGTCGGTGTACTAAATCAAGCCACTTTGACTGCCATTAGCCATATTAATAAATTTTAATCATTTATGCTCGTATCGACTAAAATTTGTATTTGATGTGCAGTTATAGCCATTTCCTGTCCCGACTTGTCGCGTCAATTGAAATTACAAATTTTAATCGATATAAATTCATAAAAGCGTTAGAATTTTTCCAACGTTTTAACGCTGTGTTTTACGGCATTAACTGTATATAATTCGCTCTCGCGCAACACGTGTTGCCGCTACAGACGCGTGCGCGTATAAGTCGGCTATACTTGCGCTCCAGTCGGGAAAAGAGAGGAAAACAACGACCTTTACTGGCTATAAAATTACACGCCATCAAGTAATTAAGCTCGGGGATATACGTATACGGTTTCGCGCGTGTGTGTACGCGTGTGCTGGCTGGCATAAGTTTCGAGCACGCGTGCACATACGCACACACGCGTACTCACAGCTATATATCATTCATCAAATTTACATTCGAAAATCGCTTTCACACCTTATATTACAAGCAGAATTTCAAAAAGAGATAGACGCGCGTGCGACCGCGCGTATTCGCGCACGGCCAGCTTATAAAGCTTCCGAAAATAGTGAGAGACAGAAAGAAGCACAGTTCGAGTGAGCTGCGAAAGGGATACTCGGGGCAATGCAGTCGGGCTAAGCATATACCCGTGTCTAATTTTAAAATCTCTCGAACTAGTCTCGCGTAAAAGTTTGCACTCGTGTGTGTGTGAGAGAGAGAGAGAGAGCAATAATATTATTATTTCTACGCACTGACTGCATATAAATACCGAGACTTAAGAATTGGGCAAAACTTATTACTAGAATCCGAGCTTTCGGTGCAGTATTCTCACCTTGTCAAAAAGTACGAAATGATATTTTGATCGAATCGGGGACTCGGAGCTCGAATATGTCACCCACCCACGACGTTTTGGCTTGTTGTTGTTGGCTAGTTGCTGTTGTTGTTGTTTGTTGTCGTTGGATAGCTAGCTGTCGTGTATACATAACGCAACGACGCTACACTTTGCACCAGCGAGGCGAGCGATACGTTATTTTCTCAGCTTCGAGCTCTTGCTATAGCTATATCTTTCTCTCTGTCTCTCAGGCGCGTTGAAGGGCATGGGCGAGAGAAAGCCACCCATTGTGCAATTCAAAGGTCTATAGCACGACAAGCCTTGGCTTGGGTCAATCGTCGCTTCGGCCCGGAGACACTGCCGACGAAATACACGCAACTTCCGATATTCATCTCTATCTTTCTCTCCTTCGTGTCCCTGTACTGTAGCAAAGACGTTTTATATACCCCAAGTAGCAATGACAGACGTGCGCGAACAGCGTATAATATATATTGTGTGTGTGTGTGTGTGTGTGTGTGTGCTCCGCATACCCCTTTTACGCGTGCGGCCGCGCGCAGCTCTTACGTGTGTTTTCTAGGAAGTGCCGGAGCTTGTGCGTATGTATAATAAAGCGCGAGTTAGAGTTTATGCTTGCGTCGACGAAGCATGTGTAGCGACATCGCTTCTCTTATGTTAGCATACACACAAACAAGTATACTTATATGAACGCAAACAAACATAATACTCGACTCGTGTATTATATGGAGAGAAAGAGAGAGACATTGGAGTCACTCGAAAAAGTCGAGTGGTTTATACTTACTCGATCTTTTTTTCGATGTTATATATGCGATCGATGCCCAAAAACACGCCTAACAAAGGAAAAACGACCGATTCGACAATGAAGAGATGATCCTTTTTTTTCTCACCCCCGGCGTGCGCGACTACATTGGAAGTCGAGTAGCCGCGTACTTATCTCAGGCGCGTTCTCGGAAGAATTCAGAGCCTGGATATTTCTAATGCATCCACGCCAATACGGGCTAAATAATGTGGAACGTATTATACAGCGTACACACATCGCTGCTTATGTGGGGTAATGTCAAATGCATCTTTCTATGCAGCATACAGCAACAGCACACATGATGTATACGAGTGCTTGATCGAAGATTTTCTGTCTTTTCTTTTTTCTTTTCTTCTTCTCGAGTGGTCGCGCGATCCAATAAAGTGTATGTGTACTGTGTGTACCCGCGCGCTCACAGTGGGTGGTTCCCAGGCTCGTTGCAGACGCACAAGTTCATCGAAGAAAGTTGGAAGGTATCTTTTTTTTTCGTCGAGCAATAATAGCGGGGGCTAGACGTAAAAACATGTCGCTGGCATTATTGTCAATCTCTTGGAGAAGTTCTGTAATAGCCCAACGACACGTATAATAATATATAATTTATCGGGGACAGCGAGAAAAAACGAGGGCCGTTCGAGCAGCTCCTTGAAATCGTGTGCGTATATGTATTTTTTTCTGACAATTCGCGCACTCGAACGATCGTAATTTTTTGTGGAATATAATATATCGAAAAACTTCGCTTATGTGCAGTACAGAAGATCGACGATCGTTCATGGAACGATCAGGTGTCTACGTGTTTACCTTGTTTGCAGGTGCGTATGCATGCGTATTAGTCGATCGAGATGATGAAAAATTATTTTAACAACGCGACAATGGGGGCTATAATATTGTTTACTTGGTATCGCAGCTAGAAACGTACAGTACACTTCAAATAAAAACAATAAATTTAGTCTATTATCTGTCCTCTACCACTTTTAGATTTACAGATTAAGGTATATGCCACCTAGCGGTGAAGGTATGTCTTTAACTTTGAATGAATCTCATGATTATATTCGCAGATCAACTCAAAAATGAGTCAGTGTAATAGAAACAGTGATATTTTATCAGAATATGTTTAAATTTGATCAAAGAATTAAATCCTTTTCGTTTATTTTGCATTATTAATAATGTATGCAATTACATTTACATTTTTTGTGCAGTTTATGTGAAAAATTCAATCATAACTAATTTTGAATTTGCATTTACTTTAAGGTTTTTTTAAATACTACACAGCTGAATGTTTGAAGCCTGATTAAGCCTGCCGGCTGAGGTGTATATAATAGCGATTTTTTACCATGTTGAAGGTTTAGTGGCTCGACGCGACACGCGTATAACGAGTAATTTTACTCAAGCTTTTACGACGATTTACACGATGCTTTTCTTTCTCTCTCGCTCGGCTATGATCATTAATTCCTGAATTAAAAATCCCAAATACAAATATATCGAGTTTCGCGCGAATAAACGAAACAACAACGAAAAATTCACCGAGTGGAAAAAATCAACGTCTCTCGTAAATGCACTTCGGTCGCACTGCTGCTGCTGCGGCTGCAACGTCGTAAAAAGGCGAATCACTTAGGCCTCTCGAAATAGTTTTACGCAGAGCCTGGTAATTTCTTGTCGTACACGCGAGCCGTGTACACACGCGTGGCCGCGTAAATAAATCTCTTTAGGCGCTTAACATCGAGTGAGAGAGAGACTTTTGCATGCCGCGTTTATATTATATACACGCGTGTTATACGCTTCGTGGCATATAATATAACGAGCGCGAAAAAATCCCCAATCGAAGGAACTGCCTGATGACGTGTTTGCTGACGAAGGTGCGGTTGGAAAATATAGTCTACAGATAAAAACGGGCCTTGTCAAGTGGAAAATCCTTTTCTTCTTTTGCAACAATTAATTCTGTCTGATATAAGTATGTTTGCGGATGGCAAAGCTTAGGAAAAAAAGAAGACATTTACAAGCTTAATATTAAATATGCTCATCGAGCATATCATAATAACAAACTGACAATAGCTGTTGTAGTTATTGTTGTTAAAATACACATAGATATGCACTTGGGAAATGTGTGTGTGTCAGTGCATAAACGTAGAGTCGCGATCCTCGCTCGAGAGCCGCGCCGATCGATCAAGATCGCCAAGAAACGTTTGGATTTATGAGCTTCGAGCATAAGCACAACGTCTTGTGTGCCGTTGCGCGCGGCGCGCGTGCATAATGTCATGATATATTGTTTTTTTTTTCTGTTTGTTTAATATTTGCTCGATCGTCGCACTGGAGTATGTGTGCGTACATACGTTCGTATGTACCGCTACAAAAAGGGAATTTATTTTCTATAAATAATATTATATACTTACGCAATGTGAGACGTCATGCGGCTCGCGAAAAACGTCATATAAGTATGTACCATGTGCGTCTGTGTGTGTGTGTGTGTGTGTGCTGCGAGAGTCGAGATCGTAGACTCGATGCTGGGCTCATAATCCGTCCTGCGGATCTCGATATTGCCTTTTTTTCATTTGGTGCGGGCCTGAAGTTTCTTTCATAATACCTTTATAAATACACGAGATAGAGAGAAACGTCGACGAGCTGATTGAGAAAATTTATTTATAATATATGTTTTCTGCCTTGTAGATTATCTTTTTAGGTGGCTTTTTGTAGAATACTTGTGAATAATATTTCCGCGCGCACCCCTAACAGACACACAAACTAAGACAAGTCAAAAGACACTCGAGATATCATATGAAAGGAGTATTGCTCAATCGGCTGTACAGTAAGTATATTTTTCACGTTCAATCGCTACACTCGTGCGGAGTTAATTTTTCAAAACTTGCTCTAGGTTGAGCTGAAATTTACCAATTTGTCCGTAAATAATACTTTTTGTAATTTTTTTTGTTGGCAGTATTGTACGTTGCTGATTTTTCAGAACTCGATATTACTAAAAAAGTTCGAATAAAAATTGTATCCAGAATTTTTCAATTTTTATTTTCAAACGAGCCGACCGGGTAAAATAATGAACCAAATGGTCTCGGTAAGATACTGTATCCATCGGACGTGTATAGGCCCATTGGCAACATGCAGAAAAACATACGATCGGCAGCGAGCAGCGAGAACACATACATTGCCATCTAAAACAAGTTGCACTCAACATCGCGCAACAAAGAGGATTAAAAATCGGCCTCTTTCTCTCTCTTACACCGATCCCGACGCGACTGCAGTAGGAGTGAGTCGAGGGCCTGCAAGAAATAAAAGAATTTTTCACACTATAAGCCCTGCTGCTGCTGTTGCTCAAAGTCCATGGCAGCGAGTGTGTATATGTGTGCAAACGTGCTTGATACAAAAACACGAGAGCAGCATCTCTCTTGCTTTGGTCCAGAGACAGAGAGAGCGAGAGAGAGGCTATATAAACCCATGATGCACAAGTAACAACGCGAAAGGAGTACTACTCAGCAGGCCAAACACCAGCACATACATACACAGACGGAATAAAGTAACGGAAAAAAAAGGAAGAAAAAAAAGCCAAAGAAAGGTGAAAAAGGTATAGCAGGCGAGAAGAACAAGAAGAAGACGACGAGGTCCGAGGACGAAGCCGAAGAAGAAGAAGAAACAGCAGCAGCATCAGAAGCAGAAAAGAGGAAGGAGGAAAGGAAGCAGCTTTCGGACGCACTCCTTTCTGAAACGTGTGTTTATGTGTGTGTGCGCGTCTGTGTGCCCGTGTTGATGATAGCATCGGACTATCGGCCAGAAAGATCGAGGGGGATGGGAGGCGCAGTTCGCGCGCGCTCGGCTCAGGAAGAGGTTTTCCGTGTTCCTCGCTCTCGTTATACGATCTTGTAAGAGTGAAAGAGCGCTGGCATAGCTTATAAACACACGTACACGTACTGACACACTCGCACACACACTTACGCAAATACACATACATGCACGTACACAAGGAGAAACACAAAAAAAGTCTACCTGTACGCGCTGCTGCTGCTGCTGCTGCAGGTAAAGCAACACCCTCCAATTATGTCGAGCTGAATTAGTAGCTGACGCGACCCGAGAAAAGAGCCTCCTAACGAGCTGACACGATTTTGCTTGCTGCGTTGTATGGCCGAGCAGCAGCCCACAAACGGACGAATACTTATACTTATAATATAGAGAGAGTAAGAGTGAGAGAGGCGCATCTGCGCGAGTTTGTAATATAATATAATGTAGTGCAAATGAGATAACGCGCGTGCCTTTACCGATATGTTGTATTCGTTTCTTAGTTTTGATTTGGCATATTTTAATATGGCCAAAGATTGGATCGAACTGATGATTGTGCAGGTGAAAACGTTCTAGTGACCTGGTCAATAGTTATTTTCAAGTATTTAATTTTTTTTTTGAAACGTTACGTTCACCTAATCCTCTCTTTTCAAATATAATACGAAGTAGTTATACTCGCGCTGTAGTAGGTCATCATCTTGGTAGATATGTTGAACCGTAATAATGGCCTAAATAATGACAAAACAATCGTCATTAAATTTGTTTTACAAAACATTGCCATTATTCGACTTAATTCGGATGATTTTTTTAAAACGTATTCTAAATAATACTTCAATTTTTTCAGCAAAGTTCACACCAGTTTTCAATCACGTTAAATACAATAATACTACTTTAAGCATCCGCCACTAGGTGGTCAATACCTTCATCTGTAAATCTTACAAGTAGCAAAGAAAAAATAATTGTATAAGTCGAACAGATAGTACACCATAGAATATTAGTTTGAACATTCGAACAGTGAGCGGCTCGATTTTGCACCAAAACTTACTTTTCAACCAAAACAACAAAAAGGGTCAAACGTTTGATTAGTAATGCATGTAGAGTTCTAATGACGCATATATAATATACAAATTCAAGAAATTTTCTTGTAGGCTAAAAACCAGCCCGAGCATTTCTATCGGAGTAAACATTCTATTCGAAAATCAATCACATTAATGTAATCAACAACCGACACCAATACCAACATTGAATCAAAGTTTTTCCAGCACTTTTGTTACGATATTTTGCTCATTTTTATTTCTACGTGAATCCTATTAGCAGTTTAGAACTGACTAAATGGCCCAAACATCCTAGTCATCGCGTGAATAGCATCCGGTTTTGCTCGCCGCACGCGCTTTTCATGCTCGGATTTATAATATAATTGGCCGAAGGTATTCGGAAATATTTCAGGTAGCGATTCTCACACGCAGCACAGTAGCCAAGAAGGACGCAGCGCGCACAATGATCCAATGAAAGCTGGCCACGATATATATTATTATTGCTCGTGCGAGATGCCTACCGCGCGCGGAACCGGAATTCTCTCTCGTTCTTACTTGTATATATTGTGCTGCTGTCCCGCCGCGCGCACCTCTACCGTCGTCGTTTAGTAGAAAAAATATGGTATACAAATTTACGCTAAACGCATATGTAGGTAGAGAATCGTGGCCGTGAAGCGATGACAAAACCAATCGCGCCCACTAGACAAATATAGCAAACAATGTGAACAAAAGTGTATCGTCTCGTCTTTATCAATCTTAGCTATTGACACTTTTCAGCGTGGCGTCTGCACCAAGGCCTAATTTGTCGTCGCTCGGGACATTCGACGTTTCTTTGCCTACGATATATGAACTATTTTTCAAATCACGCGATCGGTTCCGCCTGCTGCGCGTGCGACTTGACTCTTCCTCGGTAAATAGACGTACAACGATCATTGTCGCTTGACGGATCATTCACGGGAGGGAACTGTCATGCACTTGAGCGTGAGCAGAGCGACGCGGGAGGTATTTTCACTTTTTGAATCGATTTTTGTCTCATCCCTCAGCGTGTCAGTGTAAATATCCGCGCGTCCATTTATCCAAAAATTTATTTCCGGCGTTGTACGGATCGAAAACATCGCACAAAAAAAAACAAATATCCGGGCTAATCCACGTGAAGTGCGCCTACGGAGGCGCATTGTTGTATATGGAAAAGATTTGTACAGCTCTTGAGAAAAATTAAGAAAGTCATGCGGAAGGAAGCAACATCTCAATGATGTACTATTAAAGGTCGATTGTAGTTTTTTTCCTTTTACTATATTTACGAAATAAAAAATACCTCGATCATCGAAGTTGGAAAGTCGAATTATGACGCTGTCAATGTCAACCTTTCGATTGCAACTTGCAACTTGCTCATCTCGATAAGCGACGTTTTAAATGCTAACGCCACAATTGATACGCAAGCCATGCATAAATGTGTACGAGCGTGTACGTGTGCGCGTGTGCACAACAACCGAAAGGTGCGTGAATGCAAAGACAAGGTGTATGGGAATTATAAGCGCGATATGTATGCATACTTGTATTATCTGCTGTTGCAGCAGCTGTCGCACGCGCGCACTACTATGTATATATACGCTGCGACGGTGTTACATCCGACGATGACTGTATAATGCGGTTAAGATTTGTAAACAGTTATATAAACTGCCGTCATATATGGGCTGGCGTTTGTCCGGAAAATTTGATGAAACGTGTATTTGTATATGTCGTCGTCGTCGTCTGGGTTGTGCCGCGTGTGTATTTAGCTCGAGGCACGCCGAGTGGCATTAGTCGGATGAATGTATTACGAGATGACATGCTCCATATAACACGATGACCAATGGTCAGTCGGATGTGTCGGATTGATTATTTTCTTTACGATTTCTCTTGTTTATTTAGTTTGAAAATATTTTTTTTAAGTACAAGTGAACGAGGAGACGATCATTTATGCAGTAAAAATCCATCAAATTTATATTATAAGGTAAAGTGGGGGAAAACGCCACTTTGCTATATTATCGCGGTTATAAGAAAAAAAATTTAGATTAGTGACCTATTGGAATTTGCCTTATGATAATCCGATTATATCGACACGAAATAGCTGATTTTTTACTGCTATTATCAGTCGATTTTTAAGTGTCAAAATTTTTCGTAAAGTTCAATGTGCAAACATTCGTTTAATTTTCAATGAAATGTTTAAGTGGAAATTGTTAACGACATCTAGATAATGAAAATACATCATCCAAGCTTGGCTGTGGTATTACGCTAGGAGATCACGAAAATGAATTAGTATTTTATTTTTTTCATTGTATTCAGATTAAGGGCATATTGTTCCAATCGGGGTGGCGTCTTCCCTGCATGCTTGGGGAAAACGGCACTTTTGAACCAAGTCGCTAAATTTGTTATAACTACATGTATTAAAATAACAATATAAAGTGATGCTTTTGTTTTTCTTATAATACATGAACGTGTTTTTACTGTCCTCAATGCTTAAGATTTGATATCATACATGCATTACTTTTTTATTCCAATTTTTTCCTTAGCTATGGCGTATTCCCCCGCTTTACCTTACAGATTGAATAATACAACATTGATTTTTCCCTCGATGCTCGACGTTATCGTCGCCACGGCACATTATCACCAGGCTGTACGTGAAAACTGGTCGAGAAACAAAAAACCGATTCGATTAATTAATCCTTCTATCCAGGCCGTAGACACGCGTCGTCGTCGTCATCGGCGACGTGTATTCTATACAACACGCCTCGGCAGCTGCTATTTGACTTTCATTTACGCCCTTATCCCCGTGATATATATTTACCCTTCTCGGCTCAATCACGATGACGACGATGATGCCGCTGCTGATGAGCCGAGTATACGCTGACCCAAGCACGATCTCTTCTCGCGCGCGCTTATATTTCAGCCGCGACACGCATCGATGTAAGCAACTATAAAAAGTATTATGCTCGAGGAACAAGATCGCATTAGGTTTGTCGTCGATTCTTATGGTCATGATTTTATTTTGCCAGCTCGCTATTGTGCGCCGTACGCCGGTGCAACGTAATCCTTTAATTTTTCCCGAATATCTTATGCCTGTGTGACATGCGTGTACGAGGAAAATAAGGCCTCGTGTGCACACGCACACACGCGATCGATATAATATTATTATTCATCCTTGTACGTATTCTGTGAGATTCGCGAAATCTCGCACATCCGACAGCGAATTCTGTCTGTGCCTCTCTCCCTCGGAATCATCGTTGTTGGCGCGCGCGCGAGTGTATTGTGCGCGCCCGGCGTATATAATAACAAATGTATAATTCCTGATGTCGACATGCGACGAAAGAAAAGGGTTATACACGAGAGCAGCAACGGTTAATGTCGATCAAACTGGATTAAATCTCCTGCATAACATGCATAATTCTCTCTCTCTTTCTCTACTTTGGCTGTGCCTCATAGTCGCATGGATACGTATATAAATCATTTTCGTTTAATAAATTATGATATATATAATTCGTAGAAAAGAGATGAAAAAAGAAAGAAATCCAGATGCGATCGTATTTTCGTTCGTCTCTTATAAACAAGCGCTACATATAATACCGAATAAAACGTATTACAAGCCCGAAAAGGACTCGAGAACTCGCGGCGAAAGACGATTAGCATCGAGCGAGAGCGTCGTGTAATGCGTCGAGACTCGGCTGCAGCCAAGTCTCTTCGTCATATCTCGAAGTTCATATTGGCAATTCTGTCGAACTGAAATTTATATAAATCGTAAAGGATACACATCGTACGTGTTACGCAATGCGAACAATATGCCACACAATAGACGTTAAAACGCAACCATACATACGTATATTTGCGTTTACTCGACCTCTCCTCGCGGGCCACGATATCGTCTTCTTTTTAGCAATCTCGTTTTGTAATAACCAACAACACAAAATATAACGTAAAGTTGCATATATATATCAAGGCTCCAAAAAGAGCAACGAAATTAGAGACGATATATATATTGCTGTAAGGCCAATCGCCTCGATGTTTGCACATTGTGCAACGCGAATAAATCGAAATTGATGCGCTGGCGCGTGTGTATATGGCCTGCGTCTGTGTGTTTATAATATGTCAAGCGTGAGAATCGTCCCCGCGCATACGCACACATATATCGCACCAAAAGTGAGTGCTATTGTGCGTGAGAAAGAATAATGGCCATAATACAGGAGGGGTCCCCATGGTTGACCGCGTGACTGCTCGTATTTAGTCCTTGCATATGTACTATGTGTATGCGTTTATAAATGTACATTTGTCTGTGTGTGTTGGCAAACAGACGCAGCAGCAGCAGAATCGCAGATCTCTGCCGATGGTGATTTGGGTCTTTTGCTTTGCACGAGACGGGAGGAGGGTTACTTATAATGCGCATATTGTATGCTTAAGAAATGATTAACGGGTATTTACACTTCTACGCGTGTGCTTGAGGTTTTATATTTACCGTTTCGGCTTTTGTTTCGTCCGTCTCAAATATAATGAAAATAGCGCGAGGAAAAACGCAATGAAAATGACATTGATTTTCGCATACTTCCAAAAACTGCACATAAGTTAGTCAGACTGACTCATTGTTTAGAAACAAAAAGAAATCATTGTGATTTGAATCTTCCAAAAAATTAGCGTCGATATATCTTATCAAATAGTGTCTTCAATTGAGCACGAACAATGTTAAATTTGAATTACAATGGGTATAGTCCTCAAGATGTACGCGTATACCTTTAACATGGTCAACTTTATTTAACGACCTTCACGCAGAACACACGTGTGCGTCATTGTATGAATTTAGTATCTGATACGATCACGCGGAAATCGGTAGCCACGAAATAAAACTCCTCAAATGAATCATTCGCGCAAGATTCATGCTTGTGCGTACAAACAAAAAGTGCCCGAAAAATCGAGACATGCCGTTTAGGGTTATTTTTTTGTCAACGTCGTCGATAAAAGTCGTCGTTTCTGCCTCTCTTTGTATACGTACACTGCACATGTCCTCTTTTCTCGATTTGAATTTGAATTTTCGTCCCGCTTCCTCCTCAAACATTTTCTCTCGTACGGTCAAAGACAATGACCGTATCACGGGCATATAGACAAATCGAATTTCAAATAATTTTTAAATGTCAACCAAAGGAAGCAAGATGTTTTATTTACTTGTTTTAATGTAAATGTAGAAAAAAGCTCAAAAAACGTAATTATAAATAAAATTCTACAAACTTTCTCGCACATGAAAACAGTACTATCTGTTTTAGTAGAACTTAACACTGCCGTCGGTACAGGTGAGCTCATCACCACGAGTAACATAATCGGCCTTTCATTTTCAATATAAACTTGTTACAAATGACAATAGGTGTTTGAGTTTAAGATTTTTTAATTTATCGTTTCCAAGTCATTGTAAAAAATTCAATGAGACACGCAAAATTTCATCTGAAAATGAACTATTAACATTGTTTGAAATTAATGAAAAAGGTTTGTCAATATTTATTTCAATTATCTTCAAATTTTATTCCAAAAAAAAATCCCACCGTTGGACCGAAATTAAAACAAAAAACGAATATAAGTACTGAATATGATAATATGGAATTATAATGAGTCTGACGCTTTAATGGTGAAGATCGAAGTCTCCATCTTCTTGTATATTTTTTCATAATAAATTTAGAATCTCGATCAGAATGTTGATAAGACCATTGTTCAATTTATTCTTAGGTCTAATTCTAAGCATAGTATTAAGCAACGGTGAGTTTTCTCGTTTTTGACCTGTTTTATTCGAAAGTCACATTGCAATAAACTGTTTTCTCCCGAAAATTCTAGTTTCCGCGAAAATAGTGAAGAGAATGGTTGGCGGCCTAGAGGCTCCACCCGGCCGTTTCTTGCATCAAGTATCTCTGCAATATCTCACCCCTTACGGCTGCGCTTATCATCATTGCGGTGGTAGCATACTTGATGAAAATCATATCATCACGGCCGCCCATTGCGTCACTGATCTTACCACTCACAAGTTAGATAATGTACCGATTTTCGTTGTTGCCGGTACAACTGATCTGCGTGACAAAAGCTCCGGTATTTATCGCGACATTGAGTTCACCTTCATACCTAACTCTTACACGAAAAACCATCCCAAGTTTTATTTCGACGATATAGCAATTTTGAGGGTAAGTCGACTGAAACTTTAATATAAGAAAAATGAAAAAAAAAATCATCAAGTTCGCATCAAGTTATTGACTTCTTAATTCTTGACAATAGTTGACGCACCCATTGCCTCTCAAGGATGAACACCAAAGAATAAGGGCAGTCAATTTACCTGCTGCCAATCAGTATCAATCAGGCTATACTAATACACAATATGCCACCATGAGTGGCTTTGGTACTTATCAACAAACTGTGAACCCATATAGTGGTAAGATAACAAAAGGGGGGTCCAGTCCAGTATTAAAGTACACCTTTGGAAGGATCAACACCCTTTTACCAGGTTATGAACATTTATGCGGAGCCAATCAAGTCTGTGTCACACCCTGGAATCCGAACAGGGAAGGTGAGGATGGTGGCATATGCCAGGTACGTTAGTCTTACACTTTTCATTAATTATGAAAAACAATGCATTCGAATTTAATACGAATTTCACTCGACCTACAGGGTGACAGCGGTGGTCCACTTGTTGATGAATCAACCAATACCCTGATTGGCATTGTCAGTTCAACTCTTGAAGAGTGCGGACAATTGTCTATGTTCGCTAGAGTCTCGTCCTATTTGGACTTCATTAAAGTAGCAACGAAAGGCGGATTTGGTGAGGTGGATTTTGTTAAGAGCAAATTTTTTAATGGGCCAGCAATGCAGGAATCCCCTTTTTGTATTTAGTTCTACAAATATAATTTGTTGTGTAATATTGTAATTAATTGTTTATTGTCTGTGTTAATGATTTATTTTTAGTTTATTTTTGAAAATATAATCATTATATTTTGTATATTTTATATAAATAAAACTTTATATCCCTAAGTAAATTGTGTATATTACTTATACACATACTTATGAAAAATTTGATCATATGACCCAGAAATTTTTCGGGTTTGAAAAATTGAAAAAAATATTGTCGCAGCCCTGGAATGAGTTCTTGACGACGTTTCGGATGTTATTAAAAACAAGGCATTTTACCGTACACTAGTGTGCGAAAGCCTTCTTTGCACACTAAAATGTTCGCGAAAACAGATATTTTCGCCCTAGTATTGCATAATAATATTTTATATATTCTGGACTACTTTTACGACGTAGGGTATGAACAACCCAGAAAAAATAAAGATTATGAAGTTTGCTTTGAATCGTAAATTAGATTTAAGGACGTTGGGGACGCAACCGAGTTCAAATCAGCAACTATCAAGAAACAGCGGAAGGTAGATACTTGATTTGGCTAGGTGGGTCGATGGTATCATAGGCTCGAAGCCAATACATATGTTATCACGCGTATTTTCGTCTGCCGCTAACCTCTCGAGTTAGATTGCATATAGAACAAATACGACATTTTTTTATTTTTATAAAAATACTTTGAAATAAGCTCGTGAATGTGCAATATAACCGATACCATTTGAAACGTAATGATTTCATCTTTCATTATGCGAAATTTGGTCACGATCTCCCATTTTGACCTGAAGTTACACTTAAAATTGTGTGAGAAATTGGCGCTTTCCTATGATTTCCATGTTAAAAAAAGTACTTTTGAAATTAAATTATACAAAAATTCATTCGACAATCGATGCTAAAATTTCGGGAGAACATTATGAGTGTTATTAACTATCAAATTCCGAAGTATCAACTTTGTGGCCCATCTTGACCTAAAGGTCTCCAACGTCCTTAAATCAAGTTTGACTCTTATTTCAAATTAGTATATTTTTCAATAAGTGCATTAATGGTTTTTTTAGCCAAACTAGTTGATAATGCTATTTTTTCCATGAAAGCCTAAATTTACGGAAAAATTGCACATTTTAGGTTAGAGTGGGGAGAAAATCAATTTTATGTTTACTGTAGCTTTGAAGTTATGTTATATATAAAAATCTTGACAAATTCGATAGTAATTGCAATTCTACAAGCTCCCTAAAATGTGAAACTCTAACGGCTATTGGTCGTCAAATAAATTAACTGTAACCGGTTAAAATGTGCTTATCACTACACATCAATAACATTATTGGTCTTTATTTTTGAATTTAAACTGATTACAGATCACAAAAAGTGTTTAAGTTCAAATATGTTTGAATTGATCGTTTTCGAGCTATTGTCAAAAGTTCAATGAGATATGTAAAATTTCATTTGAATATGATTTACTTACATTGTTTAGAAATGATCACAATTATTGTTAACATTTCTTTCAATCATATTTGCATTTAATTTAAAAAATTCCACCGTTGAACAAAATAAAAATGAAAAAGGATATAAGTACTGAATATGATGATCGTTGGAAGTATAACGGCTCTGAAGCTGTGATTGAAAAGATCAAAGCCTTCATTGTGTTGCGTCAGTTTTAATACTCCAAATTTTATAAGCTAAGATGTTGAAAATATCGTTGTTGAGTCTTTTCGTAGGACTTGCTCTGAGTATTGCAATAAGCCATGGTGAGTTCTTATCTATTTTTTTCTTTTTTATTCAAACGTCACATTGCCCAACTGATTTCTCCCAAAAAAATTTAGTATCGGCGAAAATAGTGCAAAGGATAGTCCGCGGCTCTTTAGCTCCAGAGGGAAGATTCAAGCATCAAGTGTCTCTTCAAATACTCAACGGGGATTGTAGTTATCATTTTTGCGGTGGCAGCATCATCGATGATTTGCACATCATTACGGCTGCCCACTGCGTCACCAATTTAGAGACTCACGATTTTGATTATAAACAGATTACCATCGTGGCCGGTACGACGGATCTGCGTATCAAAACCTCTGGCATTTATCGCGATGTCGAGTATACCATGATACCTACTTCTCACAAGTCGAACGCTCCCAACCAGTATTACGACGATATAGCAATTTTGAGAGTGAGTCGTTTGAAACTTCTGTAGAAAGATAAATCATTGTTTTTACATTAATTTAATTTTTAACTTTTTTATTTTTTATAATAGTTGAGGCGTCCGTTACCGCTGAACGTTGAAAGCCAAAAAATAAGGGCAGTCAATTTACCTGCTGTCAATCAATATCTGCCAGGCTCTACCAATACACGATTCGCTACTGTGAGTGGTTTCGGTAGTTTCAACCAAAGTAGGAACCCATATAGTGGCGAAGTAGATACAGGATCGACCAATCCACGATTAAAGTTCGCAGCTGGATGGATCAACCAAGATGATAATCCCCCCTGCACGGATAAACAAGTCTGTGTCAGAAACTTTCAGTCGCATGGAGCGTGTCATGTACGTAGATCTTACACATTTTTTAATCACGAAAAAATATTTATTCATTTTTCTTTTCGTGAATTCATTTAAATTAAACATTAATTTCACCTCAATTTCAGGGTGACAGCGGCGGTCCACTCACAGACGAATTTAAAAATACCCTGATTGGTATCGTCAGTTACTCGGATCATGAATGGTGTGGAGAGACGACCAAATACACTAGAGTTTCGTCCTATCTAGACTTCATCAACAAAGTAAGGGCAGGTGGTTGGTTTTATGCTGATGATAACATTAGTGTATACCAGGAGGAACAGGATTTTAAACATGAACAAATTATGCAGAGATATCAGCATTGTGATCAATTATCTGAAAAATGATGTATTTGTAAATCTACATTTTAAATTTTAAATGAATAAAATTATATAGCCTACGGTAAATTATCTGTATCATTTATATACATTTATTGAACAGCACAAAGATCAAACTCAAGCTATGTAGTATTCAAAATTTATAAGTTTACTCGTGTGTGAAAACAGTAGAATCTGTATCAGTAAGATTGAACCGTCATCCGTTCCTGTGCTAATCACTACGAATCAATAAAGTAATTGGCCTTTCATATTCTTTAATTCTGATGATGTAGTTAGATATTGTAAAGTGGTCGGTGGCAGAAAATCTTGCGACAAAAGTAATATTAATTTTTAGAACCACAGGCATGTGTTAATGATAGTTGGCTAATTTAGCAGTCAAAAATATCGAAGATTACTTGATTTTATACCTGAAATATTTTTATTCATTTATTGTATAAAATAAAAAAACTAAAAATAGAATTTTTATTAGTGAGCGAGTTCCATCCCAAACCCAATCAGGACCTGTAGTCCTAGATCTGCTCCCTCGCTTTTCACAAGCTCTCCTCTTTCCTCTTTCCTTTTCTCCCGAACCAATCTTTTTGTCACCCTTGCCGCGCTCGAGTGATATTTATTTAAGAAATTTTATAAAAAAACCATAATGATGGATCAATAACACACAAAATATAAGGTGGTATACGAAACTTTGGTTATAACTGCCATTTTATAGGATGGCGCAAGCACCAGGTGATGAAGTGCCACTTATGACACTTATGTAGTAAAGTATTATTTCGTTCCAATTTTTACTCAAAAGCAATCAAGCAAAGTAAGTATCAATTTACATTAGTATAATCAATGAAATATGATTTCGGGGTTAACTCAACGGTAATCTTATTGTGGAATATTAGTCAAGTGGATCTGAAAAGCTCATTCGTAAATTGGGATACTCAAAAAACGTCGTTTTACTTATTTTTCAAATGTATAAATCGTCCTTTAAAATTCTGAAAATTTGAGGACTATTCTTGAAACCGAACAATTTGATTATACATGAATGATGGCGTATTTACAGTAACACTGTGAAAGAAAACGCTGAAGTTAATTTTTTGTACCAATTTTCTTTCTTTTTTTTTGTTTAACGAACATTTGCTTTTTACGTCTCTAATTTTAGCCAGGATTTTAAAAGGGAATTAAACTTTACTTCAAAATATTTATCAACAAAATTTTTCAAGGCCCAAAACATGAAAAAATCGCTATAAATGTAAGGCAAAATTTCGTCATTGTGAGCGTTAATAGTTTATTTTTCAATTAAAACGCAGTTTAATTGAAAATTAAATTTTAATTATCAATTAAAAGTGAGTTAATTAAAAATTGTGCAACCCTGGTATTGTATGTGAGAGTTACATTTACATAAAACATTTGATTCAAATGATCACTGCTTATATCCTTAAACATTTTTTTATAATATTCACGGTCGCAATTAATTTAACGGAAATTAGTTGTTTGTCTAATAAAGTGTTTTTTCTGCTGACAAAGCCAATAAATTTTTTTTCTTGAAAGTATTAAAAGAAATTTATGCAGCATTTTTTCTTTATATGAAATATGTGTTTCATTTGCACTATTTTAGATTTTAAAATAGTTTTTTTATGAAAAGTTTATTCAACGCAAAACACCATTAATAAAGTGTAAGGTGCGCGTATTCGACTTTTGTTCATATGGTGATTCCTTAAAAATTGTAATGTGCTTCGATTACACATTGGCGACTCAGCCTTTTTTTTTAAGTTTAATTTGCAAAAGTTACATATTCATTAAACATTTTTTCATGTAACTAATACATTTTTCATTTTTCATAGTTGTGCCACTTCTGAAAAAAATTATTTTGCGCACGTTACATTTTTATTGAAGTGTAATTAATTGTTGCAGAATACTTTTGGTGAGATGTAAATCCCACCAGTTGACCAAAAGTGAAACAAAAAAAATTATAAATCTTCAATATAATGATCGTCGAAAGCATAACGACTCTGAAGCTTTGATAGTGCAGATCAAAGCTTCTGTCTAGTTTTATGAGTATTAATAATATCTGTAATTTTTAGAAAGTTCCAACAAAATATGGAAAAACTGTTGTTGAGTTTGTTCTTTGGACTGATTTTGAGTATTGCAGTGAGCGATGGTAAGTTTCTTTCTTTTTTCACCCGTTTCAATCAAACGTCACATTGCAATAAACTATTTTTTTCTCTTGGAAAATTGAGTATCGGCGAGAACGAAAATAGCGCCGAGAATAGTTGGCGGCCAATTCGCTCCAACACGACGATTCTTGCATCAAGTGTCTCTTCAACTGATTGGAAAGGGTTGTAGTTTTCATCAATGCGGTGGCAGCATCATCGATTCTATGCACATCATCACGGCCGCCCACTGCGTCACCGACAAATCCACGTACCAGTTAAACAATGTACCGATTACCATCGTGGCCGGTGCGACTGATCTACGTGACAAAAGATCCGGCATTTATCGCGACGTTGAGTACACATACATACCTAAATCTTACTCGAGTAACTTTCCTGGATATTATTACGACGATATAGCAATTTTGAGGGTGAGTAGCTTTAAACTGTAAAAAAATCATCAAGCCTACGTTAATTCTTGGATTTCTTACCTTCAATAGTTGAAACACCCTTTGCCTCTCGGTAAAGATCCACGAATAAAGCAAATTAATTTACCTTGGGACGACAATCGATATGAGCCGGCGAGAGCACAAAATCTCGTCGTGAGTGGTTTTGGCACTTACAAACAAAATAGGAATCCATATAATGGCCAAGTAGAGTCAGGACCAACCAGTCCGCGTTTAAAGTACGCAAGTGGATTGATCAGGCGGAACGATAATCCCCCCTGCACGGATAAACAAGTCTGCGTGCGGAACACTAATTTTCACGGATCGTGCTATGTATGTAGATCTTATACATTTTTCAATCACTAAAAACATAAAACAAAATGTTCTCGAATTCATTTGCATTAACATCAACTTTCATCTTTTAGGGTGACAGTGGCGGTCCACTCATCGATGAATTAAGACGTACCCTGATTGGTCTTGTGAGTTACTCAAATCATGAATGGTGTGGAGATACTACCAAATACACTAGAGTTTCATCCTACCTAGACTTCATCAACAAAGTACGGGTAGGCGGTTGGATCTCTTCTGATGACATTAGTACCGTTTACAATAAGTTCAATAATGAACAAATTATGCCAACATTGCCGCATTGTGATCAGCAATCTGAAAAATGATGTATTTGTAAACCTTCATCTTTCTAGAGTTGTTTGATATTATTTTAATAATTTATTTTGTATTATCAATAATGAAAATGAATTTATAAATAGTTCGATTTTCGATACTTAGTTGTGTAAAATAATGGCTATTACGTATAATAACATTCATTCAATGCTAACCGATTTTTGAAAATAAATTTATTATATTTTTCACTCTATATCTTATAAAAATAAACTTGTATACTCTTTGGCACATTGAATGTATCGTTTATATGCTGGATTTATCCAATTATCAATTTTGAATTTCCCTTTTTTTTTAATAAAATAAAAGTTTATCTTGGCACAAATTTTTTGATATGTTTATATGGAAACGACGATGATAAACCAAATACCGACGGAAAAGTACAGGAATTATGTGTCCGTAGCAGTATAAACATCAACGTATCACTCACTGCATCCAGGGATTGGGTAAAATTATAGTATCCTGTAGAAATCTCGCGAAATAAGGGTATGTAAACATGAAAACACCATATCCAACGTATTTTTCGCCTGAGAGTTCAATGATGACCTATGAAAAAGCCTCAAAAAAGGCATATTTGAAATTCAAATTTTCTGCTCCTGCTCGCGAGATGTTTTTCCACGCGCATAGTCGACGATGTCACAGATTTCAATTTGAGTACGAGTAACTTGAATTAGTCTTTATTTTTCGTTGTATCATTAAAATTCAATGCGATGTGTTACAGATCATAAGCTCGGCGGCTCAATTGCAAATCAACTTTAAAAAGTTGCGAAAAGGCTGTAAACGCTGCGTCTTGGCGTACAACCTTGCGATAGTACACTGGATCGCTATGCTGATGGTACGCCAGGGATCAACATGGCGTTCCTATTTAACCGTCAGCTTAGGGGACGACTGATATCGCGGTTTTTGAACAAATAACAGAGGCGATGGATAAGCTGACGTAGGGTTTGAAGTCAATTAGTTCGATGAAAAACAAGGTTTATTATAAAAAAACTAAAAAACTGTCATCGGTACACGTGTGTTTATCACCGCGGGTCAATAACATGATCGACCTTTATTTTGAATCAAAAATTTTTACACATGACACACGGTGTTTAAATTTGATATCTTTGAATTGATAATTTCCAAGGCATTGTCAAAAGTTTAATGAGTAGTGTAAAATTTAATCTAAAAATAAATTATTTCCATTGTTTGAAATTAATTCCAAATACTTGTCAATATACCTTTCAGTTATGTTTGTTTTTCATTTTAAAAAATACCACCGTTGGACCAAAATTGATACGAGAAAAGAATATAAGTACTTAATCTGATGATCATTGGAAGTGTAGCGATTCTGAAGCTTTGATGTGGTAAATCAAAGTTTTCATCAAGTTACATCAGTTTTATTACTCACGATTTCTTCAGTCAAGATGTTGAAAATATCGTTGCTAGGTCTTTTCGTGGGACTGATTCTGAACATTTCAGTGAGCGATGGTGAGTTCCTTTTTTTCACCTGGTTTATTCAAACACCCCATTGCTAATAACCTGTTTTTTCTCAAAAATTCTAGTAAATGCGAAAATAGTGCAAAGAATAGTCGGTGGTAATTTAGCTCAACAGGGAAGATTCAAACATCAAGTATCTCTGCAAATCATCAGCCCTTATGGTTGCACTCATCATTTTTGCGGTGGTGCCATACTCGATGAGGACTACATTATCACGGCCGCCCATTGCGTCACTAACAATGTCACTCGCAAGCTAGACGATGCATCGATTACCGTCGTAGCCGGTTCGACGGATCTACGTGACAAAACTACCGGTATTTATCGCGACGTCGAGTACACCATTATACCTACCTCTTACACGAAGAACCTTCTCGGACAGTTTAATGACGATATAGCACTGTTAAGGGTAAGTCGCTTGAGACTTTAGTAGAAAAAAAATCATCAAGTTCTATTAAATGATTTACTTTTTAACTCTTGGCAATAGTTAAGACGTTCTTTGCCTCTCAACGATGAACGCAAAAGAATAAGGGCTGTCAATTTACCTACGGTCAATCAATATCTGCCAGACTATACTGATACACGATTCGCAACTGTGAGTGGTTTTGGAAGTTTCTCACAAAGTAAGAACCCGGAAAATGGCAAAGTAAAGTCGGGATCGAACAGTCCGCAGTTAAAGTACGCAGCTGGATGGATTAATCAGAACGATTATCCTCCCTGCACAGATAAGCAAGTCTGTGTTCGAAACTTTCAGTCGCATGGGGCATGTCATGTACGTTGATCTCCTACCTTTTCCATTTCAGAATTAACATATTTTTTTTTATTTTTTTTTTTGAATTGACCACGAATTTCATCTCAATTTTAGGGCGACAGCGGTGGTCCACTCACGGATGAATCAAAAAATACCCTGGTTGGTCTTGTAAGTTACTCAAGTCATGCATGGTGCGGAGATACGACCAAATACACTAGAGTTTCGTCCTACCTAGACTTCATCAACAAAGTACGGGCAGGTGGTTGGTTCTCCTCTGATGACATTATTATGAATCAAAAGGAGCAGGATTTCAGACATGAACAAATTATACAGAGGTATCCTCATTGTGATCAGTTATCCGAATATTGATGTACTCGTAAATCTTTATCGTTCTGGATTTGTATTATATTATTTCATAATTTGTTTTGTACCTTCATTAATAAAAATGAATTTATAGAATCTTCGATTACCGTTTCCAACTCATGTAAACGAATTAATATTGCATTACAATATTAGCAAATTGTTCGCTAATTTGTGAAATGAAATAAATTTAATTTTTTATATTTCAAATGAAAAAAATTATAGCCTTGAATAAATAACCTATACTATTCATATACAGGATTCATTCAACTGCGCAAAGATCAAACGCAAGTACATAGTAGCGCAAATTTTGCTGTAAGTTTTCATGGAAACGGCTTTATTAAATTAAATTACATTATCTATATACACCTGTACCCTCTTCAAAATTTGTATTTCTAGATTATCACTTGTTTTCAATAATTAATTACCTTTTTTAATTCAATCAAGAGCGTTTTACCTTGCTAGCTCACGATCCCTTAATATTCAGATTTTGTGTAAGTAATTTCAAGGAAGAACTTGTCTCGCATTGGTTCTATTTTATAGCGAGCTTGTGCGGATTTAGTATCGATAGCTACGGAATGAAATTCGACAAATGAATCATTCGTACAAAATTTACATCAGTGCATACGTATAAACATCGTACTCAAGATCCACATCGTTGAATAGTTTTTTTTTTAACAACGAAGTTAGTAAAAGTCACTGTTTCTGTTTCCCTCTGTCGTACTCACAAGTCTTCTTTTCTCGATTCGAATTTGAATTTTTATTGCGCGGCCTCCTCGTACATCTTCTCTCAATGGGGCCATAACAATGATCGCCTTGCATATGCTTGAATGATTTAGCTTGGAAGTGGTCATAGGTCGAAAATAGAATAGTTCATTAAGCACAATCAAAAAAATTGAAATATTTTATGTCATTTTTTTTAATGTTTATATAGAAATAAAGCTTGCTTAACGTAATGATTATTCAGAATTCAAAAGATAACTCACGCATAAAAACAATAAAATCTGTTTCAGTAGGACTAAATTGTCATCGGCTCATGTGCTTATCGCTACGAGTCAATAACATAATAGGCCTTTCTTTTTCAATTAAAACTGATTACAGATAGCAATAGGTGTTTAAGTTTATGATTTTTGATTGGATCGTTTCCAAGACATTGTCAAAAGTTCAATGAGATGTGCAAAATTTCATCTGAAAATGAATTACTTATATTGTTCGGAAATAATTACTATTATTTGTCAACATTTCTTTCAATGATATTTGCATTTAATTTAAAAAAAATCCAATGTTGAACCAAGTAAAGCCGAAAAAAAGAATATAAGTATTCAATATAATAATCGCTGGAAGTATAACGACTTTGAAGCTTTGATGGCGCAGATCAACGCTTCTGTCTAGTTGCATCAGTTTTAATACTTCTAAGCTTGATCAAAATGTTGAAAAAATCGTTCTTGGGTCTGTTCGTAGGACTAATTCTGAACATTGCAATCAGCAATGGTGAGTTTTTTATTTTTCCATCTTTGTAATCAGAGCGTCACATTATAATGAGCTATTTTTCCCTAAAAATTCTCGCATCAGCGAAAGTAGTACAAAGAATAGTCGGTGGCAATTACGCTCCACAGGGGAGATTCAAACATCAAGTGTCTCTTCAAATGATTGGACAGGATTGTACTTTTCACCAATGCGGAGGCAGCATCATCGATGCTATCCACATAATCACGGCTGCCCATTGCGTCATTAATGATAATCAAGAATTTCAGAATTATAATATTACCATTATGGCTGGCATGACAGATCTGCGTAACAAAAGCTCTGGCATTTATCGCGACGTCGAATACACCATCGTACCTACCTCTTACCAAACTTCGAAGGGTGCTGTTGACGATGTAGCCATTTTGAGGGTGAGACACTTTATATTATATGAAAATGTCATTAAGTTTACAATTAATTTTTCATTTACAACATCTTTAAAATAGTTGAAACGCCCTTTGCCTCTCAAAAGTGAAAGTCGCAGAATAAGGGCCATTAATTTACCCGCGGATGACTATCGATATATGCCGCCGAATACAAAACTCG
Source organism: Trichogramma pretiosum (assembly GCF_000599845.2). Taxonomy (NCBI): domain Eukaryota; kingdom Metazoa; phylum Arthropoda; class Insecta; order Hymenoptera; family Trichogrammatidae; genus Trichogramma; species Trichogramma pretiosum. The sequence continues at coordinate 1,419,069 of NW_019640864.1, read as the reverse complement.
CCATCGTAAGTGGTTTTGGCAGTTTCAAACAAAATTGGAACGCACAAAGTGGCAAGATAGAGTCAGGACCGCTCAGTCCACGTTTGAAGTTTGCAACTGGATTGATTAACAAAATTGAACCGCAGTTCGGCTGTAGAGACGCGGAAGTCTGCGTCCTAAACGATAACTCGCACGGAGCATGTCACGTAAGTTGATCTGACGAATTTTTTAATGATGACATTTTTTTTTAATTCATTTGAATTAAATGCTAATTTAACTCAAATTACAGGGTGACAGTGGCGGTCCACTCATCGATCCATCTACAAATACCCTGATTGGCATCGTCAGTTATTCAAATCATAAATGGTGTGGAAGAACGACCAAATACACTAGAGTCTCATCCTACCTGGACTTTATCAACAAAGTTAGGGCGGGTGGATTGATGGACCGTAATTTCATTAGCATCCTTCATCAGAATTTTGATAACGAAAAAATTGTCGGGCAGTTACCTTATTGCACTTAGTTTTATAACAAATGATGTGTTGGTCAGTTCTCATCTTCCTGGATTTTTCAATATTATTTTGATTTTTTTTGTGTTTTTAATGAAATGAATTATCAAATTTTTTTATTGCTATTTAAAAAGTTGATATTTTGTAGCATTTTGGCATTGCTGTTCGATTGATGAGAAAATTTCATTATATCGTTTTTATATTTTATGTGAATAAAATTCCATACCCATGAGTTTATCATTTATATTTAAAATTTATTCACTTGAATGAAAATCGAAAATCAATAAACAGCTATATATATTGTAATTGTAATAAAAATAAATCATTATAAAAATATCTAAAGGGACACATACACCTTAAACTCGAAAATTTTTTTATTGCTTTATTGAATAGGATTTTTCCGTCCCTTTCCATTGCTTTTTTTGAAATTCCAAAATTTTGATTTTGCCCTGAGATACAGCTGTTTCCGTGAACCCTTTTCCTATACTTTACGTATTAAATTTTTTCTTCTTTTGCGTTTTCTGACGAGTAGTGTTTTTGGACACCTGTCGTAATATTCAGAGGGTATCGATTGAGCTTTCTGCACCAGGGTCGCGTACACTTCTTCAGAACATCAATGGTTACGGTCACTACCTCGGATGAGACGATCGAACGGGCAGATTGCTCTGCTTGAACAGTTAAGCACACATTTTTTTCCATTTTTCTCATTTACCGAAACCAAAAACATTACTCGCCAGAAAACGCAAAAGAAGAAAAAATTTAACACGTAAAGTATAGGAAAAGGGTTCACGGAAACAGCTGTATCTCAGGGCAAAATCAAAATTTTGGAATTTCGAAAAAAGCAATGGAAAGGGACGGAAAAATCCTACTCAATAAAGCAATAAAAAAATTTCGAGTTTAAGGTGTATGTGTTCCCTTAAATCTAAGTAATTATAAATTGAATTGAAAAAGTTAAAAAAAAAAAATAAATAAAGTTCCAGAAACAAAAATTTATGCGATGAAAAAATGAATTACTTGAAGTTTCATTATGAGTGATTCAATTATCTAGTATCCATTGCACACCAAGTCACCAGTCACACGTTAATTTCGACAATAAAGACTGTTTACATTCTTCCTCTTCTGCTCGATAATTTTTTTCTGCCTTCTCGCATAAGTGTGTATCTTTGCGCGACCCGGATTCAACTCATACAATAAGCCAACGGACATAAATCAAAGATTCACTCGTTTTTATTAATCGAGAAAGAGAGAGGGAGATATTAATCGAATTCATAATCTGTAAAGCATGTCCGTGTGTATGGGCAACAAAACGAGGACGTGCGCCGATGGTAGGGAGAATAGATCGGAATACACGGGCCCGCGCACTATTACGCTATATACACGTACAGTTGAAAACAAGCCACACGGTAGCCTCCCACGCACTCCTATACATAATACGCGAGTATAAAGACGGGTGATGGAGAAAAAAAAGTCGAGGCGTATTCTCTCGTTCGCTGCAGATCTACCTGCTCGCGAGCGCGTGCGTATGTGTATGTGTTGCTCGCCCAGGCAGCACAGCTCATTGTAGCATGTACATATAGTATAGGAGTAGTAAATTTTGGGCCCGTTTCCCAGGCTCATCAGTCACTTTTCTTCAACGAGCTGCGTCGCGTCTGCTGCTGGTGACTGGCTCCCTTTTGCCCTTTTGTCGCGATCCCATATTATATGTGGGACATCTCTCGCTGCGGTCCATTATTCGTCATTACACGCTCGACGCCCGTCGCGTCATGTATGTGTGCATATAGCACTGGACGCGACAGAAAAAGGCCGTTTGTGTGTTTATAAACACATACATACACACGAGTAGCGTCTAGAGTAGGCGTAACTGGAACGAAATTACGCCACGAGGGTTTATATATAGAGCAAACACGTGGACATGTCGCCTTATATATGCGTGCGTCTGTTACTGCGTGTGGCTTGTTACTTGGCACGCAGGTAAAGTAAAGGTTTGCCAGCGAGGTAACAACAAACTTTAATAATCAGAAATTTGAATTTTTCACCTGTGGATTTGGAAATGACATCTAGGGGCAGAACTCGAAAATACACAGAGCGTCGCAAAGACTCAAATTAGCTTAAATCTCAAATACGCGATGAGTATGATAACGCGCTAAAATGGAAATTTTTGCTTCAAAGCTAGAGGAGACGAGTTATCGGAGAACAATCGATTGATAGCTGTGGGTTAAAAAAGGTTGGATTTAATAAAACGAGTCCCACGAATCGATCACGAACCGCAAAGGACAAACGATTTAGATATGATTATGTGTGACCATCGGATCTTTCACACTTGAACTCGAAAAAAATCGGTAAATTATTTCCTAACACTGTGACGTACGAATATCTCGAGGTCCATAAGAGATCAGGCGCGTCTCGGGTAGGTACATGTGCGGCGTGGCTGTAAATTAAAAGTCGGTACAGCCTCGAGTCGACTGCGTCAAAACAGCTCGTTGTGCGGTCATAATAATGAATGTGTGTGCGTGTAATACGCGCGCTTGTACTCGATCGTTTCGCTTGGCTGCATCTCAATAACAACAATAATAATAAAAATGAAAAAGTAGTGCACGCGCTCGAGTCTAAATTTTCTCATACCCGCGATACATTGTATAGGTGTGCGTGCGTTTTATGCCTCCATATGCACCCCCAGTCAAGTGAATTCAACGTTTCTCTCATTATATGAGAGTAAATGATGGATGCGCGTGGCGACGAAGCTGTGGCCAGTGATGTACAGTGTATACAGAACGAAATTTCTAAATATTGATATAGCACGCGCTCGAATTGGCGTGAAAAAAATGCCCCCGTACGCGGGTGTGTATGTGCAGCGGGACGCTCTGTGTGGATCGCACAAACACATGCATACGAGTAACGAGTGTATTTGTATACGTACACACGAGCGTATGTACGACGACGACGACGACGCAAAAAAAAGAGCGAGAAAAAGAAGAAGAAACGCGAAGAAAGAAGGAAGAAAACGATGGAAGGTGTTATTCTTCGCGCGCGCGCGCGACATCGAGTCTATGTACGATCTTTGGATACCGTGGTACGTGTGCTGTATGCACATGACTTTTGTCGAATAGCATGTTCTTAGATATTGCATATAGTCAGAACCAGTGTTCGATTCTGCTCTCTCTCTCTTTTTCACGCTTCTACTTCTTCTTCTTCTTCTTCGTCTTTTTTTTCTTCTTCGCTGCGTATGTATGTATAAGCTATTCTGCAAGCAGCAGTTCGTGTGGGCGGCTTGTGAAGCTAGTAGTAGTAGTAGTAGTAGTAGTAGTAGTAGTAGTAGTACGTACTCTGCACGGGAGGGGGTGAATTTTTATATACGTTGTCGAGGCGATAGAGAATCATCCTACGCTGCGCGCTAGTACTTATAGGCATGTATAGAGACCTGGAGCAAAGAAAAAGGTGGGACACCTGCTGGTTTTACAAGATACGGGAGTCGTCGATGGGAACGTGATTCGCAAGATCGCCCGTGTCTGATATTATATTATACTATGTACACACACACAGAGGGAGCATCGAGAGATACAGAATTGTATCCTTTTCTTCCCTCATAATGGATGGTCTTCTCTGTGTGTGTGTGTGTGTACAGTACACGTCGTGTTTTTGATTATACGATGATACATCGTATTGAACTTTAAATTACCTCAATGCGCGTCTGCGTCTGTGCGGGGCCTTTTCTTCGACGTGCGCACAAGATGCCGTTTTCTCAATCGTGTGACCCACTACTACTACTGCTGCGACTCTTTCTTATAAATAATTCTTTGTTCTTTTCCCAGACTTTTGTCATTTTACTCGCGGCGATTTTTACGATATTATATATACCTGCACACCGCAAAACACGCGGCTGAGAAAAAAACAATTAATGAAAAGAAATTTTCCACCTTTTTTCCTCATATATATATCGGCGAGCGTACGCGATCCGATAACGCAACGATCGCAATTATGTGATATCGGCAAAAAATTAAATTCAGATTGACGAACATCGAACCACGAAGCTCGCCGATCTTTCTCCTCTTTCTTCGCGTAATTGCGCGGCGAAACTAAGTTTCCAATTCATTAAGATTCTTTTAAAAAGGCCAAAACGATCTAAAATGAGGCAAAAAACAAAAAAAAAGAGAGAGAAAAAAATAAGAAGCACGAGCGAGAAACACGGAACGAAAGTTTCTCTCTTTTATACGATTCTTTTCCGCCCAATTATGAAGCCGACGGTGGTCAGATCTTGCCTATTAGTGCGTGTATATAACGGTCGAATCCGGTCAATAAAATAAATTAGCGAACGAAAGATTATTGGGGAGGCTCGAACACACACACGCACGAAGCGAGAGCAAAACTTGTCATTCACGACTCGAGCGTTTGGACTCTGTATCAGCTATATAAGTACCTGCGAGACGGGTTCTCTCTCTCTTTCTCTTCTCGTTGTTGTTTTTTTCTTACTTCATTTTTTTTATCATTCGAAATTAAATACCAGAAACGTAAAAAGTATCATAATTATACATTTTATAATACATACTTGATTCCGCGCGGACAGCGGATTATTATTACTATATACTTGAAAAATAAACTTTTTCCTGCCTCTCGCACGCTCGTATATTTTCAGCGTTACACAAACACAGAGCAGCAGCAGCAGCAAATACTCGCATCTCCTGTATAATAGTTATCTGCACATAGCGTTCAGTGCGCGGCGAAAAGGAAGAGAGCTAGAGAGAAAAAAAGGAAGGCAATAAGTCGCCAGCAGATAAGCACCCGATTGACTCTCGAGAGAATAGAAATTCAACTCGTGTGTGTACGTGTACGAGTGTGAGTGCGGAAAAGTGTCGGAAGAAAGGAAAAGAAGATTAGGATGCCGAGGAGAGCAGATCGTTACACGTGCGCTGGCGGTGGTGCCGAGAGTCGATGTTGTTGTGGCCTCTCGCCTTGCTGTATGTGTGTGCGCAGTGTCGATCGTTAATGAAACTATCTGTATAGCACTTAACGCGCTCGTATGTATGTATGTGTGTGTGTGTGTTTGTGTGTATGTGATCCACGCGAGTTCGACAATTATTTCCAACCGTGAAAAGAAAAAGAAAGAGGAAAAAGAGGAAGAAAAAGGAAGCCGATGAAAATAATTTCGAGTGCATATAAACCGCGCGCACTCACGCGTCCGAGAGTATATATATCCCTGTGCCGAGGCGATTCAATTAAGCTAAGGATCTCTGGCACGGCGGCTATATTTATAATGTCGTACGCCGCTCGAATTGCTATTGTAGGCAAGAGCTAGCTACAGCAGTAGCAGCAGCAGCAGCGCACGATATCGTTGCTGTTGTCGCCACAAGCGAGTTAAGGCACAACGACGAAAACGTGTCGTGGATAGAAGATTCGGACGTGTTCGAGTCTGTCCTGTTCCGAAGCCGGCTTTTATTTCCTTTCGCGCAAGGAGAGAAAGAGAGAGAGAGAGAGGAGAGCTTTAACTAGACAAAAGCACGGACGGGGGCAAGGATGACTTAATGTTCGCAGCTCGTCATTGAGCTCTCGGCAAGCGGCTGATGGCTATCGCCACGTCGATCCTGCGGATACTCGGAAATTTTCTTTGATTAAATTTCGATGGCGTATACAGCGGTAGATAATGCGCGGCTATACAACTCGAGTTTATATAGCCAGGCATTAATCCTACGTACGGTCGAATTTTGTTTTCGTCGTACGAATTGATATTATATACTGCTGCCGCACGAGAGCTGCGGACAGCGGAGGCTTTTCCCATCTCTCTCTCTGCCGCGATGAATTTGAAATCAAGCGAAAACGTCGAGAGAGGGAAGAGTAGCAGGCAGGATCAGAACGTGAAAAAAAAGGAGAAAACGCAGAGAGAGGGCTAACGTATAACGCCGATAATCGTCGCATGCGGAACTCGTGTCAATATGGCCCCAGCGGCCGTCCATGCGAGGGTCGAAACTTGGCCGCCGCCGCCGCTGCTAGGCTCTCAGAGATAAATAATTCGCGGCGATCGCGCGACGCGTGCATGTCGGGGCGTTCTTTTTTGGAAATGAACATTTTGTTGCATCCCTCGTACTCTCGCCGACCCTTGACTACTATATACGGCCAATATATACGCGCTGCAGAGTGGATATGTTTAACCGACGTACGGATGCGAAAGCCCATACATATACCAGCCCCCGATCCCATATAGCCAATGGTTGAAAAAGCTCGCGAGCTTTTTTTCTTCCTCGCGTTTCGCGATCGTACTAACTTCGAGTGCTCTGCGAGGCTGCACCCGCCCATATACGTCTATGCATGCACGCCGGTATTCTTTGACTTTTTGCTCAAAGTATAGCACCCCCCCGCCGCCATCCACCGAGCTTTATTTTCACTGCGTCTCGTGTATGTGTTTTTGCTCGTGCATCCCGGCATCGAACACAATTGTTTCGATCACTACTAGCTGCACACTGCGTCGACCGATAAAGTTACGTTATAAATATTTTTCGTCGTCGTCGCTGCCGAGGACCCGGAGATATTCGTATTTGCTTTGTCAATATACGAAGCGCGTCGATATGATTCGGAGGAGCTGCTACTGCTGCACTCGCACGATGCGTATATGTATGCGACGACGCGATCGTGTCCAGTTGGACATTTGCATATTTTTCTAATCCTCGATGTCGAATTCGCCCGGAAAGCCGGAGATTGCACGAAACGCATCCTATGTATAGGTACTGTAACCTATCCTATCGTCGTATGCGGCCGTATTCATTCCATCGGCGTCGTGCAGCAGTGCTAAAGTCACCACCGGCCACTACTACTACTCCTACTACTCCTCTATATGTATAGGCATACACGAGTCGAGCGTTGGCCAAAAAATCTCTCTCAAATTGAATCCACGTCGTAGCAGCAGCAGCAACGACAGTAGAGCTTCATCGTCGGCAAACAAGCTCAAAGCCGATTCGCTCGCGTATCTCTCGCTTCCCATCAATTCCTTTATTTTGCGCTGCCTGCACACACACAGACATAACTCCAGAGAGTATACGTCCCACCCCCGGACCGTCACGATTCGTCTCTCTTTCTCTCTCTTTCGCTCTCGAGCTCGTTGTTTTCTCGTATCACTCTCGCGACGCTGCATTCCAGCGCGGCAGCAGATGCCCACCCACCGATGCAATATTCAGCGCTGCTTGGCTCTCTCGTATATACCTATAGCACCGGCACACACACGTTATATGTAAAAAAAAAGAAAAAATGAATGAAAAAGAAAAAAAACGCGATGGAAAAAAATGAAAAAAAAACGCGCCCACCGAGCGTCAAATTGGCGCCGCTGTCCATCAAGCGTTGGCTGAATCGCGAAACGCATGGCGCTCGACTTGATACACACACGTATACGTACACACGCATACATCGCATAGTGGCACTGACGCCAGTGAGAGAGAAGGACAAGTCGAAGGGAGGCGGGCGTCACCGAATGAGACAGAGAGAAAGAGAGAGAGAGAGAGAGAGAGAGGAGTTAGCTTCGCAGCATTGGAGGGAACGCTTGAATCGAGGGAAACGAGAGGAATCACGAATTGATGTACGGAAAGCGACAAGCTGCAAATGTATGTGTTTGTGTGCGTGGTGACTGCATTTATATACACAAGGCTTACGTGGATATCGCGAATAACGAAAAATTTCACAAGCTGCACCTGCGCAACGAGAGAAACGATCGCTCGACAAAAAATTCCTCTTCGTCCAAGACGAATTAACGCCCGACGACGACGACGACGACGACGATGCGGTACATAGCTCGGAGAGCTATCGATGTTGATCGGAACTGTATATAAATTCTCCTCGAGCATTGTAAATTATTTGACGAAAGAGAAAAAAAACCCGTGGGGGAGAAAAGGAAAGCACCAGAGCGAGATAAAGATAAAAGCTGCCGTTGGAAATGGCGCGCGCACTTGCCACAACAGAACGCGCCATTTACTACTTTGAGAATTTTTACTCCCGGTGCAGCGCGCGCGCCAGCCTATATAATACGATACATAAAGTACAGTTTTTTGTTGCCAAGCGTGCAAAATGCAGGCGCACCGATGCAGCGCCAATCGATTTCTCTCTCGAGGCGAAATTGAGTTGAAAAAAAAGAGTCACCCGACGGGGCCGGCGATTGTCTTCTAATTATTTGCCGCTTATATCGATCGAGCCTCGCGCACATGTAGCCGGGCGACGACGGCCTGCTGCAGGCTGCAGCGTGCATACACACGCACACACATATACACATTCGAGCTAGGTAGGAGCCATCTTCGCCCGTCGTCGCATCAATCACCGGCAGCTTTTGCAACCCCTTTTCTCTTTATTGCGTATCATCAGCGCCACTGCCGCCACTGCTGCTCACTTTTTTCTCTCTTACTCTCTCTCTATCTCTCTCACTCTCTTTTCAACTTGTTATAGATATACACAGTAGCAGCAGCAGCAGCAACAGCATCGGATCAGCCTGTATCAGAGGGGTGAGCTGTAAACGAGTTTATAAAGGCAATGTCTTGTCATCGGTGGTTATATTTCCTGCCAAAGTGAGCCGTTAATGAGTAAATTACCATTTTTATAGCGAAAACCGTCGCCCGTATAACTTTTTCGCCTCGCGCTTATGCTCTGGCATACGGTTAAATATTATAATATACACATTAATGTTGCACGCGCGCAGCTAAAAATGATGAAAATTATTAAAAGAACGCGTAGAAGGCGAACATCGATTATACAAAAGCGCGATCCACGCAGCTATGAAAGAGCGGAAACATCTAGTGCTCGAGAGCTTCGTTCGCGCGGATAGTCTATTAATACGTCTCAGCTGTGCGCGCGACTCAACTCAACTCGCTCTCTCTCTCCCTCTGGCGTTGCTTTTATAGAGAAGCGACCGCATTTTCTTTCTCTCGTCTACCTCGATCTTGCCTGGGAAATACTTCGCTTCTTCTTTTTTTTTTACCCTCGTTATTCTCCGCGCAGACTTTTAAAAGCCGAAGCTACGATTATAATACTTTTCGTTCGGTCGGAGCTCGGTCGTCGCCTGGCCGCGCGCTTATACAGTCGTCGCGTCGAGGCAACTGTGTCGTCGTCTTAGTCGTCGTCGTCGGCACCGCTAATAATAAAGTTTTCCCTAGCTGATTCGACACGGCGTAGACAGATTTTAAAATTTCCCGTTGTTAAAGTCTGTGTGTATATGTGTGTGCTGCTGCTCGCACAACCCTTATATTCTGTGGCACTACAGCATTCAACTCCGCAGTAGCTGAAAAGTTCCATCGCCCGCCAAGGAAAAGGATATCTCTTTCTCTGCGTGTTATAGGTGCAATGTATAGCTATATATACCAGCAGAACTCCCACCCCCTAGGCCACACGCGCACTATATGACGACGACGACGACCCCCTCTGTTCTCGCGTAAGACCGAGGAAAAATTAATAAAGTTCAGGGAACAAAGTAAGTTGACTGCCAGTAATGCCTTCACCCCGTTGTCGTCGTCGTCTTTTGCTCAAGGAATAAAAGAGTCTCTCTATGGCACTGCTATACACACGTATCCACACGCACACAGCGAAAGCAGCAGCAGCAGCAGCAGCAGCGGCAGCCTTTTTCTTCAAGGGTGGACTTTATTATAACGTATGGTGTCGAGTCTTTTATATACGTCGCGATTGCCGCGCGACTCTAACCACCCCCCTTTTCTGTTGCGAGCCTCTCCATCCTCTCTCTCCCTCTCGGCTTCTTCTACTCCCTCACTCCCTCTTTTTTTTTGCTCTTTTTTTGTTGGTTGTTTTGTATAAAACACGATGGCAGCAGCAGTAGCAGCAGCAGCAGCTCGGATAATGTTTCGACGGTGCAGTATGCCTCGAAGCTGTGTTCTCTCTCTCTCTCTCTCTGCCTCTAGCTTAGCTTATAGCTTGCGCGCGGCAGTAGCAACTCGTTCGCGCGTTTGTACTACGGGAAAAGCTTTTGCCAAACTACCTGTGTATGTTAATGCTATATATCTGTAGGGAACGAAATGAACGCGAAGCGACACGAAGCGAGCACGAAAGTAGGATGTTCGCTACGGGCGTGTATATACGTCGATGTAGAGCTATATACAGCTCGGCCAAATTTCGTTTTGTGCCGTGTGGCTCGCCGGGACTAGGTTGTTCTTTTGCTTCGCTCTGCGACGCGGCGCCCCGGTCTGTATATATGCGCGACTACTTACCGTACACCGTGCGCAGCCGGCTTTTACAGACTTTTCTTCTCTTTTTTTTGGACTTTGCGAGCTCGAGCTCGATCCTGTATACAACGTACCAAAGTTCGGACGTTGCAGGTTGAAAACGAACAACAGCTCGTCGTCGTCGTAAAAGCACAGATCGTGCGACGTTGTGTGCGTTGTTTCACGAGTAACGAAAAAAAACGGGATTACCAAAGTTGTTGATGTTTCCTTTCCTGTGCGCGTTCTCTGCGACGGATCGCGTATACAGTCGTGAGTTTTTCAATTTTCGCTACGTTTACATGGTATACACAATACACGATGTTCAAATCATTTCGGAGAAATTAAAATTACCAAAGAAAAGCTTCAAATTAATAGTAAAATAAACCTTGAATTGGTCGTGGTCCTCTTGTGATCGGCGTCGGCTGTAGCAATGCCAGGTGGTTCTATAATTGAAAGCTATATAAATGCGTTGCAGCGCACATCGTTACGTGGTACAACATAGGGGAAATGCGTTAGACTCTTAATATATTTTAAAAATGGTTGGAAACAGAAACAATGATATAATTATATCAATCGAAAGCTCACATTTGCATGAAAACCCCAAAATTTTTTTGAACTAAAAATTTTGTAATTTGATAAACTATCATGGGTTAAAATTTCACTTCGATCTAAAGTTTTTTTTATTTTCGCTGCAGCCTCCTTAATAAAAAGCATGGTCAAAATCATATCATATTTGAGGCATTGAGATGGCGCGAATTCGCCACCGCAAAATATCGATTCTCTCACGAAAGGAGCCCATTGGACGACACAATGACAATTTTCCGTCCAACCACGAAGCGCTACATGTCACGGTCGAATAAAAAAAATAAATAAAGAAGCTTGAACATATATTTCACTTATTTATTGTATACGTACGGGGAGAAGAATCGGCAGGGAAAAATCAGTCGCGGTATATAATCCTCGTGAGCAGGTATACGTACGGTATAGTGACAGTAGTAGCAGCAGTACGTGCAGTATATACGCGCGACCTCCTCGGAGTGTACATAAGAGGATCGGAGTATCCGCAACATAAATATTTACGACTCATTCAGCGCTCAGGGCTAATACGAAATGCGATTTTGGCTCGCCTCGCGCGTTTGCTCTTTTTAGCTGCGCTCCGAAAACTCGATGTGTGCTATACGCCACACATACACACGATATACATACAAAACACGCGCACGCATTGGACGCGCGTTAATCCGATTAGTAGTATAGCAGCTCGCTCCCGACAATAGCTGCCAGATGACGACGAGGACGAGATGATGCGCCGCGTCGCATACATCGTTCGCGTTGCAATATTACAGCGGTGACGCGCGCGAGCGAGCGAGGGGTTGCGTGCACCGTATTTCATATACACACGCGCAGACGTCACAACAGCAACGAGGCAGACACGCAGCATCGGCAGTATAGTGTATAGTTGTGTCGAAAAGGTGTCGAGCTGCGCCAAGACGCGTGTCAATGCGATATATGTATTATTACTTATGTATACGCGCTCTTTGACGCGTACACACATTGTACAACGACAAAACGTCGGCCTATTGTGCGCGCGTCGCTGGCAATTGTGAGTTATAGGCAGCTCGCGATTTTCAAGAAACTTCACTTGTCCGTAATAAGCAGTTTATACATCGAGAAGCTTATAATACAACAGCCGCACTCCCGCGCTTCAAAGAAGTTTGAAATTATTTTCTTCGATAATAGCTATTAGTCGATAATTCGGGAAGAATATAATATAATACATATAATATTATTAATTCGAGACGCGTCCGCGGACGATGCTCTTTTTTTGACCCGATCGCTGCATTATATACGTATACAGCGAGGGGAGATCGTACCACATCCCAGGCCTATTGTACCGAGTGCGTGTATATAGATGGGCGCGGATTAAGCATACGTGACCCGGTCGCTAGATTCGCGCGTTTCTATATACTCGTATGGTATACGCGTGTATACATACGCGATGACTATTCTCGGGGCTTTAGCTCTACATATATACGACACTCGCACACATATACACACGCAAAAACACACGGAGAACAACGTTGTGCGTGCATGCGTGCGTGTATTGCATGCTCACATTCCACACGAGCATTAACGATTCGTAATCGTAGCTGCAGTGCCGAGAGTTCGACGAACGATTATTATATTATAATATCGTGCTGCACTGGTCGCCGTGAGCTTTGCGTGCCTGTAACGCGATTTGCGAATCACGGGCCACGCGCACAGCGAAGTAGCGGCGGCAGTAAGTGCAGCGAGCGAGCGAGTTTATACATACACGATCGCCCGCGTTTAAATGCTACGATATTTTCCTCGGTGTACCATACGCGAGTATGTGTGTGACTTTTCGTAGATTCGACGGCGAGTAACATTATTGCCGTACATACAATTGCGTTGCGCGTTTTACAAGCCGTTAAAATCGTACATCGAATACCGATTCCCGGCAGCGAGTGCAGCCCGCAAAAGTACCTCGCGCTCACATTGTTATAAAACGTATTTATAATCGGTAAAAACACGTACGTGCGAATATGCTCCACACGGGTGTGTACTTTAATTTTCTGTGGAAAGCTCGAAATATTATAATACACGCGCGCGAGGGACTATCCGACGCTTTGTGAGCGTTCGTTCGCTCTTTCTTGCAACGCGATCAAATTTTAATCTTGTAGGATGGCGATCGAACTCGTTCTTGGATTTCCTTTTTTATCGCTCGGCTCGTAATATATTATTTTACATGTACGTATCGATTTGACTTTTGTTGAAGCTCGTCGAAGTGGAGACTCGATGTTTACGATTTATACTCGGCGCAGTTTGAATACGAAATGCTCGACAATTGCGAAAAACCAAGTAATATTGCCTTTGCTCGAGGCTCGAAAATTTATCCTCTCTTTCTCTCTCTCTCTTTTTTCTCTCCCTCTTTTTTTTCAACAAGCTACAGCACACGCGCGCGCGGCTGGTAACAATTTTTACGCGCGCATAAACGAGGAGCTTGCAAGCTCTCGTGCAGCAGCAGCAGCTTGCTTCGGTTTCGGTTTGGCTATAGAGCGTTGGTACCACGCTACGTGGCGATGTTCTAAATCACCGAGCCGAGAGCGCGAGTGCGCGCACGGGCACTTGTTAACGCCCGAGCCATTACGGTCGGTTACACGGCAGCGGAACAAAGATGTAAAGCGTCGGCCAAAAATACGAGCGCGTCCTGGCTATATAGAGGAGAGAGCTCAAGGCCTTTTTCCCCTGCAGCAGCTGCACGCGGCGAAGAGGGAGGAGGAAAAGTTGGAGTACACAGCTCGAGAACCAGCAGCAGCATCTCCCTCTCTATCGTCGTTTGTGGAAATGGTTTTTATATGCTCGCGGTGCAGAGCGCGTTATAGAAGCCAATTCTCTCTTCTCTCTCTCTCTCTCTCTCTCTTTCTCTCTCTCTCTCTCTCTCTCTTTCACTCGAAGGAAGAACAAAAGACAAGAGGAGTACGCGAATGTGGCTGATAAGTAATGGCCAACGAGCAACGTCGATGATACTGCAAGCTTTGCAACTTCGGCTCGTTCTCTCGTTTCTATAAGTATATGTATACGACGACGAAAACGACTAGCTGTTGACTCTGTATGGCGAACAGAAAAAACAGATTATTTGATTATTTTGATTATTTAATTTGTTTATTATTGGGACCGTGGGGTATAAACCCCATACGGCCCCGAGGTAGATTGATACAGATAGTAAGAATAGAATTTAACATATTGATAATAATAGCAAGTTTTAGCAGATGAATACAAGATACAACAACAACAATTAAATATATATACAACAAGACAACAGATTTATATACAACAATTAAATTAGGACTAACAACAATATGTACATATTTACAAACAGAAGCATGAGTGCGCAGTGACCCGCACCGCTCCAGAGAGCGCATGCGAGCACACAACGAAAGAGAGGTTCGAAATAAGCGTACAATCACGCAGTCGCAGCGCCGAAATAAAAAAAAACTATTAGCCTGGGCGATCTCGAAAACTTTAAAACGTTGTCGTGGCGATGAAAATAAAAAGGGGTTAAAACCAAGAACTCCCGGTGTACAAAGTATATATACAGCGCGCATATACAAACGCGCGTATACACGAGCCGAGACTCGAAAGCAGAGAATATGGCTTTGCTAGCTAACGGCGGCAAAAGGCGACGACGACGACTCCACCTTCTTAATTCAGTCCGAGGCGATAAAAATGACAGTAGCACGGCTCTCAGCTACTGCTGCTCGCTGACTTATGTCCGTTTACATATACAACACCCACACAAACACAAACACACACTCGTACACTATAAGTGAAGGCATATCGCTGAGTGGGTGGCGCTGGTGGTGCTTTCTCTCTTATACACTCGCCCCGAGCTCTCTTGACAAAAAAATAAGAACGGAATAAATAATGGCATGCACGCGCCTGACTCCTCGAATTCAAAGCATAAGCACGGTACACACACACGTAACTCGACGACAAAAGAATCGCAATTGGAGAGAAAGAGAGATAGAGAGAGAGAGAGAGAGAGAGAGAGAGAGAGAGAGAGAGAGAGAGAGCAAAGAGCAAGAGCTCATTCACACGCGTTGTAATGCTACCGTGCTTTTCTGGCCATGTGTTGTGTTGTTGCGTCCACCTCTGGCTTGATTTCTTTTTTTTTCTCTTTCTCTCGTTTTCACGATGTACGAATACGTAGCTAAGTAATCGAGTGCATTTACTTGACCGTTCTTGAATGTAGAAAAAGTGAAAGTAAAATTTTGAATTTTGATTTTGAGCATGCGCGTTGACCGAACGAAAGAAAAAAAGTTTATACTGCATAAAATCAATACACTCGGTCTCTGTAAAGTTGAAAAAAAATTGTCTCAAATATCCTGCATTCAAAAACTTATTTGAATCTTCTTCTGTTGGTTGGTGCACATGTGTTCCTTACTTTCTAAAACACATATCGAAAATATTTCTTTCTATACTCATTTATGTGACCTATACGGTTAGTATTGGTCCATCGTTCGTTTCTATCGCACGTGGTTACTGTTTAGTTTCGATCTTGTAGTTTATCATAAAAAAAATATCATTATTTACAATTTGTTCCGATATGGAGAGTGGAAATAACAATGTCATCAGTGTCAAACCATGCTGTTGCAGTTCCTTCGAAGAATGGGAAAGCTACTTCAAACGAATGGATAATGTAGACACTAGGCGTCAACAATTTTGCGAGAGCCACCGAGGTAGGCTTTGTGAGCCGACTCTTTGGTGGAACGTTTTCATACAGTTGATGGGTTGTAAAAGTCTTTTTCCCAGTCTAAATGATATAGATTATTTTTTTAAGTACGCAGCGAGGAAAAGATCTATTCGGACAATGTACCTGCTCGAAGCGAACGACGTAAATATCCACGAGTACGCATTGGAAGATGGAAGATCGGCGATTCATTATTTATGCGACGAATTCGAGAACCGAGATCTATTTCATCTCTCTCACGAACATACCAAGAAATTCATCGATGTACTTTTGAAAAATCCAAACGAGAATCATCGAGACGCGCATGGCTTCACGTACTTTCATGCGGCTTGCATGATCGGCAACGAAACTACCGTTCTCCGATTCGTGGCGGAATGCGCCAACATCGATACGTACCGGCGCTGGCCGCTGCACCTGGCCGCCCGCTACAGGCACAAGTACATCGTGTACGTCTTGCTGGAGTACGGAGCCAATTCGAATCAGCCGGACCGCGACGAGCGATCGACACCTCTGCACGCGCTCGCCTATCGCTGCCCGTGCGACTGCTCCACGAACTTGAAGTACTGCGGCGAGAGAAAACCCGTGGACGAGATCGTCGGGATGCTCGTCGAGAAGGGAGCGAACTTGGAAGCGCGCGATCGTCGCGGAGACACGCCGCTGCAGTCGGCCGTGGCGCACTTCGACTCGGAGCTCGTCGGGGCGCTACTGAGGCACGGCGCGAGTCTGGACGCTTTGAGCGAGGACGGGATTTTCGACGCGCGATTCACGAAATTCGAACTGCGCAACTATCCGTTCACGCTGGACGTCATCGAGACGACGAGGGTATTGTTGGCGGCTGGCCACAGGCTCGACCTGTACAGTCGACTCAAGATGCTAAAATGTTGGATGCGAATACGCGCAAACGATATCGACCTCTTGTTTACGCAATTCGTTGGTAAGTCATTAAATGATACAAGTTTAATCATTACAATTTGCATTCAATTTTACTAATTTTTTTTGTCTTATTTAGAATATAAAAAGGATTCGCCTTACCGAGTTATTCCCAGCAACGTATTTATTCTTCGTGAATATCGTTTTTATATGGAACCAAAGACAAGATTATATTTGCAGCACCTTAAAGATCCATCCATATTACCAACGAAGGATTTCTCGCGTGAGAGCTTCCCCGATCTCGCCTCTGAATGTGATACTGAAATTGAGATATTGAGTAACATTTTTCCAGTCGAAGATGTCTCGCTCTACGAAATTTGTAAAATGAATTTCAACGAGGGTTATTCAATTTTAAAAAATGCAAAGAGTTGGTGCATTCCCAATGAAATTTTGCACGCCTTGAAGCACTTTCAGTTAACCGTAAAAAGACACATTGCAAATATTTGGATAAGGCCGCAATTGGAATTGTTCGTCGCAGACCTGTTCATGACGGAATATTGCAAATTGAATTTGCCCTATGATTGTTGCCTCGAAGTTGCCAAAAATATGGATTACGAAGAACTATTTCGTTTGTGCAAGCTGACAGAAAAACATCATCTAGAATATCCGTTGCGGCGAAGCGAACGGCTGCGAGCCAAACGCCAGTTGGATCATGAGGCTTGAATTGCATGCTCGCTTGAACTTGAATAAAAATCTGCTGTGATATCTTATACTAACACGTTGAGTAAAATATGTGTACATCAAACGTATATGTTAATGTCAATATGAATGAGCGGAAAAGTAAGGTCCTTGATTCGCCTACAGTTTAACCGTCTAAAAATTGTTTGTATATATTGTTACCTGTTACATTATATTGTTTATGATATTTTGATGGAATAAATTTAGTCCATATTTGATTGAGTAAGTTTTTGAATAAAATGTACACTATAATGAGTTTATTAAATCCCTATGACTCTATCTATATTGTTAAAACACTTTAAATTAAATATATATTTGATTTAAAATCAGACTTGAAAATGAAAGTAACCGCGATACTCTATTTCACGATACACTGATATGGTAATATTCCTTGAATATACTAAAGATTTTTAGTTTTAAATTAATTAAAGTCCTATGATCATCATAACAATAGTACACTTTTGAATAGTTTCGGCATGCGCAGTTGACTTATGTGCAAGCTAAAGGTGGGTTTACACTTTGATTGTCGAATATTTCCTTTGAAAAACTGTTTACATGGTATTAAAATTCTAAAGACAACGAAAATAACTTTTTTGTCGTCTGAAACTGCAATGTCGTAGTTCCTTAAATTATCTTTAGGGACAGCTATTTCGAATATCTCCTCGCTTTTATCCATTTTGGTGCCTGAATGAAACGATGGATTCTTGTATTCAGTGCCACTGTAATTGAACGAGTGGTAATGTATCTTTTGAATTTATGATCTGTTACATCGGGAAAGACAACATTCAAACTAATTTGTTTTTACTTTCAATACGATCAATGTGTCGCGGGAATATGTAAAAATCGTTATAATGATCATATTGTTTACAATTGAGGTACCGATTCATTTGTTTATATATTGTCCGTACAATATTTGAACCACTTTTAAAATCTAACTTGGTGATGATTTCTCTGAAGAATTTTTGTAGCCTTCCAAAACTTAGTATACTTCCAAAAAACTTCCTATAATATCGAGTCAATATAGATCTTTACACAATATATTATAAATGATAAAAATTTGTAAAATTCATTCGAAAATTGCTGCCGCTATTTTTTGCTGGCCCACGCCATGACATGAATCACGTACTCCATAATTCGCCACCGAATATTATGCAATCTTTTGAAAGCAAAAATAAACAAAGAATATTTGATTTTATATTCAAATTGGAACATTTGGATTCAGTTTGCACAAAATTCATGAAATTTAGTCATAATTACAGCTAGCATCACTAGATGGCGAGTACCTTTATAAGCAAATCTGCAAGTGACAGAGTAAAATAATTGTATAATTCAAAGCATAGATTCCATCATACAGATTTCCGCTGGCCACGACCTTTTTAATTAATACAAAATTAATTTATCCTATGAAATATCTGAATCAAAAGATAGATTTTTTTAAACCAATACCATTGTTGGTAATGTACGTTCATATTTGTAGGAATGAGCATTACATAAAAAGTCATGTTATTTGGTAATGGGTATTACGATAAAAAGTTTTAAAATGTTGATAAATCGTCTTTTCTAAACTTCAAAGGTCTTAAAACAAAGACTCGAAAGGTTCCTAAAACTCTGATGAATGTAAAGATATTTCTAGACAAGTTTTTAATGCTAGCACAATATAAGCGCATCATTCTTATAACTTCATGACAATGAATAATTCACACTCTGAACTAGAAAGTCATAAAATTTTCAATTCATCAATAAGGTCCTCGTCGTACAAAGATTTTTTTAAATCCCCTCGAGAATTTCTACCTACTCTCAATATTTACATCCCCGTTATATATTCGCTGGGTAACTCCCTCGCGTACTGCTGCTGCTTCTGCAAACTGACTGACCACTGCTGGCTACTAGCGTGACATTCTCTATTTCTGACAAGCTAATATTTTCTAACTCTCTTATACATACTAACACGCGCAGTCACACATGTGGAGAGATAGAGAGAGAGAGAAGACGTTGACATAAGTCTAGGGGATGTGCTCGGCCGCTCGGACAGTGATCTCCACTTTGCAAAAGACGAAAATCTACCCTTATAAGCGTCCATCAAGATAGAGCCAGATTCTCGTACTTGTTTAAAATTGTTCAAACTTTTCATGGATTGCCGTCAGAATTTTTTTAAAATAAATTATCACTGCAGACTATATTTACAAAATCAATTCGTATAACCGTTCTAAGACGTATTTCAAACAAACATGATTTTGAAATATAAAGATTGATTTTAAGTGAGCATGGTTTGAGCTCGAAAAATACAATGGTAATTGAAATTTTACAAACTTACATATGCGTGATATCAGTGCAAGGTATTTTAGTACAACTGAATTAACTGTCATCGGTTCAGGTGTGCTTATCACCTCGAGTTAGCAATATAATTGTTTTTCATTTTTCAATTTAAACTGATTATAGATCACAATAAGTAGTTATATTCAAGATTTTTGAATTCATCTTTTGGGAATTATTGTCAAAAGTTCAATCATATGTACGAAATTTCATTTGAAAAAAGCTTCTTTCATTGTTTGAAATTAATTACAAATACTTGTCAACATTTCTTTCATTTTTGCTTGCATTTTATTTAAATAAAATCCCACCGTGAAGCAAAATTGAAACAAAAGAGAATACAAATACTAAATATGATGATCGTTGGAAGTATAACGACTCTGAAGCTTCGATGGTGCAGATCGCGGCCTCTGTCTAGTTGTATCAGTTTTAATACTCTCAAGCTTGATCAAGATGTTGAAAATATCGTTGTTGGGTCTTCTCGTAGGACTGATTTTGAGTATTGCAGTGAGCGATGGTGAGTTTTCTTTCTTTTTTTCCCTGTTTAATCTATACGCTACATTGGAATAAACTGTTTTATATCCAAAAAAATCTAGTATCGGCGAAAATAGTGCAAAGGATTGTTGGCGGCCTGGAGGCTCCACCCGGACGTTTCTTACATCAAGTGTCTCTTCAAATACTCAACGGGGATTGTAGTTTTCATGTTTGCGGTGGCAGCATCATCGATGATTTGCACATCGTCACAGCCGCCCACTGCCTCACTAACGAAGTCACTCACGATTTCAACCATAAACAAATTACCGTCGTGGCTGGTACGCAAAATCTGCGTAACAAAACCTCTGGCATTTATCGCGACGTCCAGTACACCTACATACCTGCCTCTTATAAGTTGAACGCTCCTTTTCATGATATAGCAATTTTGAGGGTGAGTCGCCTGAAACTTTAAAAGAAAAATAACTTATCAAGTTTGCATTAAAGTATTTATTTCTAATCTTTTGACAATAGTTGAAACAACCGTTGCCTCTCAACGATGAACACCAAAGTAATCAAAGAATAAGGGCAGTCAAATTACCTGCTGTCAATCAATATCTGCCAGGCTATACTAATACACAATATGCCAGCGCGAGTGGCTTCGGTGTTTTCCAAGAACGATGGAATACTTATACTCGCCAAAAAGAGCAAAGCTTGACCAGTCCAACTCTAAAGTACACCTTTGGAAGGATTAACGTGGTCAGGAACGACTGCCTACCTACGCAAATCTGTGTTACGGCCTTGGACCAGCGTAGGCCGGGTGAGGATGGTGGCATATGCCAGGTACGTTGGTCTTATATTTTTTATTGACGTTAATTATGAAAAACAATTCATTCAAAAAATTTCACTGAAATTTCAGGGTGACAGCGGTGGTCCACTCACTGATGAATCAACGAATACCCTGATTGGTATCACTAGTCGAACCCTTAAGAGAGGGTGCGGAGAAATGTCCTGGTTCACTAGAGTCTCGTCCTTTGTAAATTTCATCAATAAGGTCGTTCAAATATCATGGCGAGGCGGTCTCGTGAATCCTAAATACATAAGTTTACATATTCAGAACTTTGATCATGCACATATTATGCAAAAGATTCCACATTGTTCATAGTTGAATGAAAAATTATGTATTCGTTGATGTTCGTCTTGTCTCTGCAGACTATATTTACAAAAGCAATAATACGACTTCCGTTGAAAAATCCAGGCTACCTCTCTCCCTGTTCCCGCGCACGTATAAGGTGAATGTCCCTTTTTGAGACGATAAGTAAAAAAATGTGTCCAGCCTAATCTCGAACGAATCCGAGCATGTGTGTCCCTTTGAAACGTACAGGGCTCTATATATACGCACGTAAAAGATTGCGGAACATAACATTGGGATATAATATAGAATCCACTCGCTGCTGCATAGATAGCCTGGCGAGGGCGAAGCAAGAAAAAGAAGGTCGTGAGCCCGTGTCCAGCAGACGGTGGACGAGAGAAACGAGAGAAGAGAAGAGAAAGAAAAAAAGACGGCCAATATCCGTGCAAGATCGGATATAACATATTCGAAGGTGCAGTAGCAGCAGCAGCAGCAGTGGACAGAGTCGAGAGAGCCATATACGGGGTAGCTCACAAGAGTATTTACAGTAGGGAGGAGTACAAAATCCGATTGACCGAACGAGCGAGTGAGCTCCATGCCCGCGCGCGTACGTGTACGTTCATATTGGTCCAAGCTCTCTCTCTGCTCCGTCTTTTTTTTCAGTCTCTCTCTCGCTCTTTATACGTACGTTTCTCTTTCGCTTCGACACCGGTACTTCTTCTTTTCCTTGATCCCCTTTTCATGTTTCGTACTCTCACGAAGGGCTGCTACTGCTGCTGCTGCTGCACAGCACAGAGGATTACTGGTTCCGGTCAATCGAATCGTCGGACATATTTTTCCTTTCTGCTCTGGCCCCGCGCGCTTTTCCAACATATGGATAGGACACGAGTCGATCTTTGTATGTTATTATAGTTATATGTGTATCAACTATACAAGAATACGATCGATTTTTCTTTAATCAAAATTATATTTTTATTAATATGAGCTCGAGGATAAAATAGGCACGCTCGTGTTGAAACGGTGACTAGTCGATTCGAGCGATTTCGAGCTTTTTCGCTTAATACACACGCACAGCGTCGAAAGAGATCAGCCGCGCGCAGAGAGGTCTTTTTATCCGCGCGACAGTCTTCGGGCAAGAGAAAAGAGTCTCTCTCTCTCTCTCGTTTGCCGAGGCTCGGGATTAGCCAGTAGATAGCGCGCGATATTTTCGCTGGTAATGGTGTGCGGTATAAGTGCGAGTACACCGCTGCTGCTGGTTCTGCTACGTACGCGGAACTGCGTCGTCGTCGTCGTCGTCGGCGATGGCAGCAGCGAAATGACATCGTCGATGAAAAGAGGAAAAGAGAGAGAGAGAGAGAGGAAAAGAGCCCAAGGAATGGAAATAAGTGACGAGAAGAGATAAAGGCTTAACGTAAAGAGCTTGCAGCCCGCCAAGCCCGGAGAAAAGAAATGGCTATGGTCTAAAGGTGTGTTACGCTGTACGCGCGTACGTATATAGTATATAGGTTTACCACTGGCGGTACACATGATTCGCGCGGCGGCTGCAGGAGTTTGTATTATACAAAGCTCGCGCAAGCTCCTACTTTCTGGGCTCTATCTCTCGAGCTATATGTATACGGTATAACCGCAGATGATGATTATACCACGTGTCGAGCGACGCAATTCGAAGCTGCGATTTCGAAACCACGCGCGAGCTTTTTCACCCGAGCAAAAGAAAGCGCGTTTGGCTTTCTTTGTGCTTTTAAAATCGACTCGATTTTTCCTGAAAATAATTCAGACTAAGAGAGTACAAATACCTCGTGCCACGCAGCCACGATTCGAGTTCGTTTTATTATTGTTCCTATATACGCTGCAAGCTCTGCAATGCGTGCATGCGCGGGTATTAAAACGAACGATCGCGATCGCGTGGTGTACTTCTTTTACCTCGAAAAAGAGAGCCGTGTACGCGAGAGACACGATGAACTTTGGGAATCATGCACGCGCAGTGCTGAAAAGAGAAGAAAGTAGTAGCAGCAGCAATGCTATAACAGGGAAGAGCTAAAGCGAAGGAGGAGGGTTGAAATCCAGCTCGTTTCGAAAACTAAATTAAACAGAGACCTTGTGGCTTTTGCTTTTTGGCATGCTACTGCTACTACCGCTACTGCTTCTGCTAGCGGCTCAACTGAAAACTCATTTATATGTAATCACGGAGCAAGTTTAAATGCATATCCCGCATTTAAAAAAGTAAGCTCGTGCCACCCTTCCAGCGCGCTTCAAGTCGCTGGCTGGCTGACTGGCTGGCGCGGCTTGACTCGGGCTGTGCCTGCACTCACGTCTCGGGCTTATTCCTTTTTTTCTTCTGCCTCTACGCTTCCGATTTCTTCCTTCTCTCTCTCTCTCTCTCTCTCATACACGCTCACTTTTTTCTACTCGACTGTGTGTGCCTTCGTTTCTATCGCTGCTTGGCGTGCGCGCGGTGCGAATCTTTCGGATTCATCCCCTTGAAGTATACGTACACGAGAGAATAAGTAAGTCGTAATACCACATATATAAATATCGCATTATACTCGCGTGAATGATACGGATTCCACGAGTTTTAAAACGACTGCGTTCGAATCGCGGTCGAGTGAGTTTCGACGATTACGACTATGTATATACGATTTTCTTTTGGCGACTGCCGATACATATAATGCGCTGCGCGATATATACATGCAATTTAATTAGAGAATTGACGTAGCGTATCACACAATATCAAGTTCGAGTACATACGAGCGAAGCATTGCTAGATTCATCGCACACACGTATTAAACACAATGTCTGGCGCGTGTTGGCGTGAGCCGAAAAAAAGGAATTGGGAAAGAAGACGGAGAGAGAGAGAGAGAGAGAGAGAGAGAGAGAAAAGCAGATACAAGTGCCTCGGCCTAGTATACATATACGTATAGAATAAATTGATTTCGTTGAGTCAACCAGCCGTAACGCCTCCCATTTACCCCATCGACCACCCCCCAAGGGCTCCGGGTCTGTGTGTGTGATATCAGGCTCACTCGCTTTCTTTCTCTAAGCCTCGGTTATCTTTATTTAAGCTTTACGAGAGTCTATATACACCCAAGAGAGACAGAGACGGAGAGTGAGAAAATCGAGGGAAAAAAGTCAGAGCGCCCAGGCAGCAGTGTCTGCAAAGTAGTGCTGCTCGAGAGCGTACAAGGGACTCTGCCGCGCTATGCGTATACCTTTATATACCTAATCTATCTCTTCACCGCGAGTCAGCCTATATTGTATACGCTATATGTAGCCATGTGGCTGTTGGCAGGCGTCCGTGTGTGAGTGTATATATGCTCTTGGCATCCCTTTACGCGAGTCATCTCTCTCTCTCTCTCTACATATATTTAGCTGTGTTATTCAATCTCACCCTCGCGCTGCAACTATATCGTATAATCTGCTAACTTAAATGCTCGCAATTACGTTATACGCATTTGCATTAATTCTCGTTTGCCGCTCGTAAATTTCTCAATCACATATCTCTACCGTATTCTCGTCTACTGAGGAACAACAGAAGTGAAGAAACATTATGAAATTTCGATATCTACGATGAATAATTATATAACTGAAATCGATTTGCCACTTGGAGGTTGAGGATGCGACATCTGAAGTCGATGTGCTAACTACAAAATCTGTAGCTTGAAAAATCTCTGAGCTGCACGCATGTATGAGCCATCGTATAAAAAATCCTTAAAATTCGAGGCTGAAGATTAATTTAAACATTTTCATTTGTAACTATGTGATAAGTTCCTTGAATGTTAATCATTATATGAAAATTATTTGAATTAAAAAAAAACCAATACATTTTTTACATTTTTTTCTGTGACGATTATCAACGTCCACTACATGCGTCAAGTGACAAAAATTCCAATCGTAATTTTAGGCCTTTTACTTTACGGATTATTTGACAGTATTGCTCATATTCATGCGCGTAGCTCATCTAGTTTCACGATATATCGTGCTATAGATGTTATAGTTAGTTCCTCGACTGCAGACGGCGTATCCAAATCCCCCAAGTGTTATAAATCAACTTCGGTTATGTATTCCTAATTTATCTAAATTTTCCATAATTAAATTTTGTCATAATGTTACTTTCAATGTCACGATCAATATGTTTTATCTTTTTCGTCGAAGCTATGTATAAACGAGAAACGAATGTACGTTTTAGGTATTACACGTGGTACGACGAGCTACGACGACAGGCAGCTATACACCATACACGAGACAAGCTCTTCCTCTTGGGTTACTGCAAATCCCAGTACTAGCTCTCTCTCTCTCTCTCTTTCTCTCGCTCGCTCCTCTCGAGTTAGAAGCTGCTGCTGCTACCGTCGTTGTTCGCTAGACCCGTTGACACGGTCGAACAGCGCTTTAATTAATTACCCCTTCTGCCTTTCCGCATATAAGCCACCGATGCGCGCACCTATGTACCATATACCACGTACGAGCTGTGTTACGTAGATCTTGACTAGCAGGATTTCTGTATTATTATAATATATGCTCGCTCGAGGCCCAGCAGTAGTTGTACCTGGTGGTAGTAGCAGTGTTAGCACGTGTACTTTGTGAATCAGGCGTTTACTTTGGCACCACGGTCTCCAGCGAGAGCAGCATTATGAGCGCGCATATTTTTTGAAGTGAACAGCACATTTGCACAGTTTTGTGGACGAAGATGACGTTGAATAACGGATACCGTTATTGCCGTATGAAAATAGTGCGTACAACACGCGCGGAGAATCAGCGAGAGCCAGCAGGAGAGGAACAGAAAAAAAACAAAACTCGAAGCATAATTCACTTGAGCGAAATTGACGGACGCACGAGGCCGAAAATCATGCAAAAAACCTGTACACGATGTGTGGCACCCGGGGGTCGTTCGTAGCTGCCTGCATATAGTTTTTCTGCGGTGTGTACGTTGGCTTGTGCGCGCGCCTTTTCGGTATACACCAGCCACAAAAAGTACCGCGGCAAAACATGCGCGCTCGCGAGAGCGTCATCGTCATTTCTCGCAATTTATTACATCGATACGTACACGCGGCCGTGTGGTACGCGCACAAAACGGAGAGTCGAGGCCGCAGAGCGCGCGACTCTATAATTGCGGCTGCGAAAGCTCGTGTACGTGTGCTGTTGAT
This sequence comes from Trichogramma pretiosum, assembly GCF_000599845.2. Classification (NCBI taxonomy): domain Eukaryota; kingdom Metazoa; phylum Arthropoda; class Insecta; order Hymenoptera; family Trichogrammatidae; genus Trichogramma; species Trichogramma pretiosum. The sequence goes on along the minus strand of NW_019640864.1, from coordinate 1,392,478 downwards.
AACATAAATCCCATAGAGAAGAGTCCGTATACGGTTCGTTTGTGTGCGTAGTATATGCAAAAAGTCATGCGCGCAGCGCAGCGATGTTTTATAACGTTGTCTGACAGATGCACACGCACGTACCTACATACATAGAGAGACTGGAGCCTGAGCGCGTGGAAGCAAACAAAAAAAGCTCGCGAGCGAGCGGGAGGGCAGAGCTTACAATTAGTAAACATCATCGACACGATGACACGACCATTAATTCCTGTCCACTGCATTGATGCTGCTGCTGCTGCTGCTGCTGATAACACTGCAGAACCAACGTGCTGACTACTGTTCGCTACGTGGGTGTCTATAGATATGTATGCTAGGCAGACAGAGAGCAACCGAAGGGGGAAAAAAGCGTCACCTTTCGGTCGCGTACATACGTATAATAATATATAGTTCCTGCGCGTTGATATAGGCGTACACACACATACATACATACACACAGTTGCGAGACAGAGAAAGAGCTGGTATGCGGCTTTTAATGAAGAGCATCATTTCTCAAGAGTGTCAGCTCGAATGGTACACACACAGGCAGCAGCAGCAGCGGTAGCGAGTGTCGACGGGCGCGCGAGGCGGTGCGCTGGCGCTCGAATGGGGGATATGCGCGTACCGTCTCTCTCTCTCTCTCTCTCTTTGGCCCCCGAGAGATCTCGAGGGATGGAGGGTGGCGTCGCGCGCAAGAGGCATCCAGTGGCTTCATCAACGGATATTAAAGGATTTGCATGAAGTATCTGCACACGAGTGTGCTGCTGCTGCTCGCGAGAGCTCGTGTATTATATTATTGTCATTCCCCGATGGCTTCTTCGGCTTTTACACACACACACACATACAGATAGATACGCGCGCGACACGAGCCATTGTTACATTGCTCTACTCTCGGCCCTACGTGTGATACATGCACAGCATCGGCACGTTGTACGACTTGTGTATTTCGGAGACGATCGTGGAGTAGGTGTCGTCTATGTGTGCAGAGTACGATTCGTATAATAGTCGCGCATAGTCCGGGAGCCTCGATGTATGGAGAGAGCGCCTATTGTTGATTAAACTTGCACTTGTATATGATATGTGCGAGAGAGAGAGAGAGAGAGAGCTCAGAGAGCCTTGCCGGTGCTTTATTATATAATACACGATGTGACTCGCCAACTCGCATGTTTATGTATGATATTCGATAGATTAGCTCGTGTATTGTGCCTTGTATACACAGACACGTCAAAGAGATCAGCGCTCGCTCCATTGTGTCTATTGTAATATCGTCGTGCATTAGCAAAAAATATTACCAAGGACCCTCCGAAGATTCGAGAAGACTTTGAGAAATTGCGTGCGCTGTGCTGCGATCACACTCGGTAATGATTCCTAAATGAATCGAAAGTACCGGTCTCCTCGAACGCGAGGTGTTCTTTTTTTTCTGCTTTCCACGCGCCGACAATACCGCATTATATATATATATAAAATATCGATCGCTCATCGACTAGAGGTGTGCGTGCGTAAATGCTTTTCACACGGAAAATTGCAACTCATTGACGCGAGGCCCCGCGTGCGCTCCCAAGTGCTACACCGATCGCGCATACGCGCAATGGCTTTCTCGGCGACGACGATGCTCGTGAAAGTCCTGCGCGATAATGCGCGAGCGAACACAGCTAGCTGATACATAATATACGGCCGTGGTCAATCTGCAGCGTGCAGGCTGCTGCTATAATACGGCGAGAGATCGAGAGCGTATATAAATAACCGTAAGGGCGACGTTAAATTTTAATGGCGTCGTCAACGAAAGCTCACGCACGTACGTATATGGCTGGTGTAATGTATAAAAGATCATTTTGCGGGAAACGATGCGTCGGTTTATATATACTATATATATATATAAAATAACTTTTACCCAGAAGTGATCCGTGCAAACATTGAGTCTACGTGGTATATATAACGCACGCGTGGTTCGATGGTACTTAAGGATCCTTCGATCGTTTAATCGCGCGTCAATCGCGTGCGGGACTTTTACAATGCGTAAGAAGCTCACTTACGCGTGAGCGATATACTCGTGCACCCCTTTTAGCTCAGCAGCAACAGCCGCCGCGATCTTTTCTAATTAGCCCTTTTGCGCGAGTGCGCGAAATAATGAAAATTTGATAAGCAACAGCCGCTCTCTCTCTCTCTTACGTTAATACCAAGACTAAACACAGCAGCAGTAGCAGAGGGTAGTAGGTAGTAGTAGCTGTAGGCAGCAGCTCTCGAGCCTCGGGCGCAAAAACACTTGCGACAAGTTGTTTACGAGTATCCCAGGCATGCACAGCAGCAGCGGCGGCGGTGGCAGTAGCAATATGACGCCTTTGGATTTTCCTCGACGTGTATACTGCTACGTAACCCGCGCGCGAGACGCGTTAGGCGAGCCCAGAGCGCAGCAGCGGCGGCGCAACGCGTCGACATTTTAATAAGGGTGAATAACTTTGGAGAGTATAACGAGAAAGCTTGGCTGCTGTTGCTGCTGCTGTTGCTGCGGGATGAGTGACATTAAAACGTCGAGTAGTACCAGTATACGCGTATATAGCAACTTTACGAGCTGTGCGCGCGAGCCTCAATAAAAAGTACTTCTCTCCTCTCTCTCTCTCTCGTGCGCGACTGCGTATACGTGACTCGAGTCCACCGCTGTTGCCGCGCCTGTCTTCGTGCGCACGAGGGATGAAAATGCGTGTACGCGTGTATTGTAAAAACGAATTATTCTTATCTTATTATTCTTTTAAAATTATTCGTGTATTGCTACGCAACATCAAATTGAACTCTAACAATGATATCTCACCTTCTGGGGCAACGATTAATGAAACAAGATGGTATTGCGAGTGTGAAAGTGTAATATTCGTGCTAAAATGGATTTCGCACAATCACGATTTCGAAATAAAAAGATAAATTTTAATTGCGTACGGGTTGAGCTCGAAAAATACAATCGTAATGAAAAATTTACAAGCTTACTCATGCGTGATCACAGTGCAAGGTATTTCAGTACAACTGAATTAACTGTCATCAGTTCAGGTGTGCTTATCACCTAATGTAATTGTTTTTCATTTTTCAATTTAAATTGATTATAGATCACAATAAGTAGTTATGTTCAAGATTTTTGAATTCATCTTTTGCGAACTATTGTCAGAAGTTCAATCAGATGTACGAAATTTCATTTAAAAAAAAAGCTTCTTTCATTGTTTAAAATTAATTACAAATACTTGTCAACATTTCTTTCATTTTTACTTGCATTTTATTTAAATAAAATCCCACCGCGAAGGAAAATTGAAACAAAAAGAGAATATAAATACTAAATATGACGATTGTTGAAAGTATAACGGCTCTGAAGCTTTGATGGGGCAGGTCAAAGCCTCCGTCTAGTTGTATCAGTTTTAATACTCTCAAGCTTGATCAAGATGTTGAAAATATCGTTGTTGGGTCTTCTCGTAGGACTGATTTTGAGTATTGCAGTGAGCGATGGTGAGTTTTCTTTCTTTTTTTCCCTGTTTAATCTATACGCTACATTGGAATAAACTGTTTTCTACCCAAAAAAATCTAGTATCGGCGAAAATAGTACAAAGAATAGTCCGCGGCAATTATGCTTCACCCGACCGATTCTTGCATCAAGTATCTCTTCAAATACTCAACGGTTATTGCACTCATCATTTTTGCGGTGGCAGCATCATCGATGATTTGCACATCGTCACAGCCGCTCACTGCGTCACTAACAATGTCACGCACAAGATAGATAATAAACCGATTACCGTCGTGGCCGGTACGCAAAATCTGCGTGACAAAACCTCTGGCATTTATCGCGACGTCCAGTACATCTTCATACCTAAATCTTACACGAGTAACCCTCTTGGACAACAAAACGCCGATATAGCAATTTTGAGGGTGAGTCGCTTGAAATTTTCATAGAAAAATACTCATCAAATTTATATTAAATTTTTGACGTCTTACCTCTCAACAATAGTTGTATCAGCCCTTACCTCTTGACCATCCAAACATAAGGACAATTAATTTACCTGCAGACGACTCTCGATATAAGGCACCGAACTACCCATTCGCCGTCATGAGTGGCTTCGGCGTTTACAATCAAACTGTGAACCGATATAGTGGTAAGATAACAAAAGGAGGGTCTAGTCCATATTTAAAGTACAGCTATGGAAAGATCAACACCCTGGCAACAGGTTATGGAAATCAATGTACAGCCAATGAAGTCTGTGTCGCACCCTGGAATCCGAACAGGAAAGGTGAGGATGGTGGCGTATGCCAGGTACGTTGGTCTTACACTTTTTATTAATTATGAAAAACAATACATTCGAATTTAATACGAATTTTACTCTAATATCAGGGTGACAGCGGTGGTCCACTCACTGATGAAACAATAAATACTCTGATTGGCGTCGCCAGTACAACTCTTACGGAACAGTGTGGAATATTGTCCATATACACTAGAGTCTCGTCTTATTTGGACTTTATCGAAGCAGCAACGAAAGGCGGAGGCGCAGGAACGCTGGACTTCGAAGAGAGCGAATTTGTTAATGGATCAACGATGTGGAGATATCCTTTTTGCGAATAACCACGGTATTATGAATTTTCACCATTCTGGATTTGTTTTTCGATTTGCGATACTCAACTGTATAAAACAGTAATTTTTAAAATAAAGTCGTAATATTTTGTGTATATATTACCTAAATAACATTTTATACCCACAAATAAAATCATTTATATCATTTACGTACAGGATTTCGGAAATTGAATACCAGTTTATTGCAGCGGACATTCTTTGGCATGTGCCAAAAATGGAAACTATTGAATTGAAGTAGGCAAATCAACTTCGACTCGTTTATCCTCCCTGTCAGAAAAATCTATTTTAAATGTATTCGTTTAATTCTTAGAGTCTTCCAAGTCTTTTTCACGAAATTTTTTTTGAACATGGATACTTTGTATACTTCTTAAGGTTTTCTTTTTCTCAACATATATTTTTACATTTTTTACTCTAAAAATTTGATTTACAAAAAATTCATGATAAGAAAAAAAGTAACTACATCTGTGGCTTCGTATATAAGTATATAATGTATCACGAAGGAAAGGGATAGATGCGGTGGTGGTGGAGGGAGGGGGCATTGATGTGTGTGTGTGTGTGTGCTTGCGCGGTGCTCACAGGCAAAGAGCTGCCTCTCTTATATATACTCTGTACAAGTGAATTCTTAGGGGCAGTTTAGTACACCCAGAGAAAGAGAGAGAGAGAGAGAGAGAGGCGGCAGTGACGGTGGTGGTGGTGGTGGTGGTGGTGTGCGGCAATTTGCTTATTAACTCGTTGTTAGAGGAGACGCTCGGCAACTCGCCCCGTTTATGTCTGCGCAACGTCGCAATTAATTAAAATATTACCGAGCCAGATGGAGACACGCCTCTCTCTCTTTCTCTCTTATATACAATAAATACACACACCCGAGCTCGTAACAGACTTCCGAGATTGAAAGATATAATGTATACGTAGATACGTGTCTAGTGTACGCTACTACCGCTATATACGGAGAGAGAGAGGCGAGCGTCGTGCATACATACATATTAGCTATTTGTCGACGCAGTGCGATGGAAATTTTGTATAAAAGTAAACGCGATTAATTCGGACTCGAGAGCTTATATCGGCTGACTCTCTCTCTCTTTCGAGCTTGCACTGCTCCGTATCGCATAGACAGGCACAGAAAATTGTCAAGTCCCTCGTACGCGCTTACACACGTACACGAGCCTGAGAGTACAGAGAGCTGGTCGTTATACGCTCGATGGTCGGATTATCGGGATACCGCGCGCGCTCTCTTTCTCTCTCTCTCTCTCTCACACTCTCGGAGCCTTTGGCCCCGGCAACGCCGGACTATTATAACCGAAGGTTGTTCCCAAGGTTGTATCTCGAAACGTATACATATAGCACACACAGGCCCGCAGTTACTACTATTATACGTGTATGTGAGCATGACGCGAGCGCGGCTACATATAGCTACGATATTATAGTCTCTCAGACTCGGCGTGATATTGTGGTTTTCGGACGTCGGACGCTCGTCGTCGTCGTCGTCGTCGTCGAGCAGCACACACGCATTAAATAGAGATAGAGGAGGACGGGGGGAGCTTTTTGCGTGCCCTTTACAAAATTTCACTAAAACGAGTACTCGCAAGCTCCATGCGCCCTCGGCATTATCTAATTATCTGCTATTATTGCGGCTGACCGGCTGTACTCGCTCGCACGCACACGCAGTCGAAGAGCCATTGTTCCAGTTATAGTCCGCCACTCGTGTACAGGCCGAGGAAAATTGTGCTGTCATATGTGTATACGCGCCAATTATGGAACAGCTCGGCCGGTACATATAATAGGTCCATGTGATGCATAATGATTTATACACGTTTTTTTTGGTAAGGGATAGAGAGATAAAATTATCGTTTATTCATATAAACAACATATTGATATTTCCCGAGCGTATTCGAAAACTCGGTGAGTTCGAGAGATCTCTATACATCGAAGTGAAGAAACAATGGGAAACATCTAAAATGCGTATAGCCAGTATAGGATCGATGCTTCTCTCTTATGTATATAGGAGTCGCGAAGATATCGGAAAGGCTCAAGCGTATTATATACGTATAAAAACGATATGGACAACTGCTTCTTGGCTTCTTATCGAATTTTCCCTATACAAACATACCTCTATAACCACCCACCCCCCAACAGCGAAGAGTCTCCGAATCGAAAGAAATAGATTTCTCAGTCGGCGCGTTAAAGCCGACTCGATTTTTCGCTTCAGACCCTCTCGTTCGAAACATATCTTTCTCTCTCTGGACTCGAGAGTTAGAGTGAGAGAGAGAGTCGAGCATCGGTGGTTGTGCAGGGCGAATGTCGCGCGTGAGATTTTCATGCTATGCTATAATACGCATGTGCGCCCATCTCGCACAATTCATCCCAAAAGCAGACACTTTATTCTCGCTCGGTATTTTATGCTCATGTGTTATGCGAATATGGAGCTAGCGCAGGGAAAAGTTGACTTTCTCTCTCTCCTCCTCGCTCTCGGAGGGTTCCATAGCACACGGTATATTATGTATTATTTGGAAAAAATCTCCCGGACGCAGTCCACATCGAGTCGATATCATAGCGTTTTGCATATAGTATCGTCGTCTGCGGATAATTCAGTAGATATACGCAAGCTTTACAGCTAAACATAGGTGATTCGATGTTTGTATGGAAATGAAATCTATATAATATACATCGGAGAAATGGCCCTTCGAAGGGATCGTCTTTTCTTTTTTATTTCCTGTGCTGCAGCTTTCGAAAACGGCGAGTGTGTATGAGGGCCAGAAGAACAAACGAGCATAGTCGAGCGAGAGAGAGAGAGAGAGACAGACAGAACGGACGACAGAAAAAAGAAAGAAGAAGAGAGAGAGAAAAAGGCTTCGTCGAGGGAGTGTATAATGGTCAAAGCTCTCTCACTCCCTCTCTTTATTCGTCGTTGGACGGCGTCGACTACGACGACGACGACTCAAAGTCCCCAGCGTGTGAGAGGGATATATACGAGCAGACGGACATTTGTCAACGGCCATAGTATATTAGTATAAGCGGACGTGATGGAGAAACTTCTTGCTTCGGCCTGTCCTCGCGTTTTGTCTCTCCTGAGAGAGAGAGAGAGAGAGAGAGAGAGAGAGAGAGAGGGTGAGAATGTCGGCGAGAGCCGCGTCGAGAAAAGTCGTCCGACGATATTAAAGTACATCCGTCTTGCCAGACAACGTCTTGACGATTTCATTCATTCGATGCTGTGCGTGTGCGCAAGTTTACTGTATAATAAACCTACGTACACGATCGTTGCGACGAGCCAAACTTTTGGGTTTCGTAAAGGCTCGACAATCTTTTGCTTCAAGAAAAAAAATCTGGAAATCGGAGAAAAACAAACGAGCGTCTGCTCGGCTTGGAAGAATGTAAAGATATATCTCAATATTATCTTCGAAAAGCCGAAGCGAAAAAATAAAAAAAAGCTCGAGAGCAGCTATAGCTCTCGGATTTCTGGTTAAAATGTCGAGCGATCGTCGACCGAAGTACCAGCAGCAGCAAAGATACTCCTGCTACTATATGTATACGCGTTTGCTCTGGGGGGTAGAATTGCAACTCGTAGATACGTACGTATACATACGTGTACGCCATGAGCGCGCACCTATAAAAAAAAAGTCAACCTCGCGATCGTCAACCAGTGCGTACGCGCGCGGAGGATGCGATTCGCGCTCGTACAAGCGCTGCAGCACATACGAACTTACTGAAAAAAGTGGCGTGCACGTACACACGCACGCGGACTTGAAAATAAATATAAAAAAGAGAGAGAGGATAGCTCGTCTCCTCGAAACGAGAGAGAGAGAGAGAGAGAGAGAGAGAAGTGGGAGAGGGCTAGGTTATACGGCAGGGGTGTGTCCGCGACAAGGAACGGGCGGGTTGCCGCTGCTGAGTTGGCTTCTTCCTCTCTCTCTTTCGCTCGCTCTTTCTGTCGTCGGAGCTTCCCGGCGTGGATCGCGCGCGCTCGCCAAGCGAACGAGAGAGAGAGAGAGAGACATTGTTCGACGTATATAGGATAAAAGCTCTGCCGCGCGCGCGCCTTTATTTGATTACCGCTCGTTCGTATGTATGTATGTACGCAGTTTGTGCTGCAGCTTGCGCCAGGCTGCCATTCGCATTGTGTATAAATGTGCATCGATGAGCTTTTCAAATGCTCCCCGCTACGATATGCACATTGGAATAATTTTTTTTCTTCTCCTTCTCTCCTCCTATATCTGTTTTTTTGTCACACCCGAATACGCAGTCCTTACAGTGAATATAATAATTACTTACCTGTATAAAAATCCATAATCTATCGAACAATTGTATTCAACTTCTTGTTGAATTTATCTTATAACACGCGGCAATCATAAAGGAAACAAAACCACTAATTAGGTGTCACGGCTATTTTACAGGTTATTATATTTACGTTTCATATTTGTAACTACTTTTAAACTGTTGCAATAAAAAATTGAACACTTTTATTTCAAATTTCATTTATTATCAAATGCATAAGAAGAATTTATAATGATCTTATTGTTTCCTTCAACTGTCAATGACTCTGGTATGGTCCTGACTATTCTATATGATGACAATGACGTAAGTTTTAGATATTTGAGATAAAAAGAATTTTATTGAGTTTGGATAATCATCATGCAATAAGATAACGCTGTTTTCATTAGCTGAAATAATAATGTATTGAAAAGAAAAATTTCAATTCAAATAAATTCGTCTCAGATTAATAGGAAATTTCAAATACCTTGGAAAAAGTTTCAAGATTTAGGTTAACCATTTTACCAGCCGTCAGATTGCAAGGCTCGACGCTTCTATTGTAAAGGACTATGAATAGTTTCCTTATTTGTATTGGATACTCGTACCAATTGCGGTGTATTCTGAAATGATACAGATTCTTCGAATTGCGTGTGAATTTGGAAATGATTAACTTACAATTGTTCATACACCCGAAGGCTTCGATCGTGTACGCTTTGTCCACAAACATTGGTTAAACTCAGGCGAAAGATGACTGAACCGGCCACATAAGTATACCTGAATATGTCTAGTGGAGACTCATCTGCAATATTTATGACCTACAAATGCAATGAAATGCTAAGAAATTATGTAAAATATGCTTGGTCCAATATCGTTGATTTTTCACCTGCGATCCGCATACACTTATCACGATTGTATTGATCAATAGCTGTATTACATACTGGATGCAAAAGAAATCCTCGACTTTTTGTGCAAATCTGAGTTTTAAAAGCTTGGATTGATAAAAACTCGGAATGGCATGAGTATAGTAATTGAACAAACTTACTCAAGACACTTAAGATGGTACGTCACAATTTCCTCAATTTTTTCCAAAGCCAACTGCTGATCATAGGAATAATTATAAAGTTCAGTGTCCATTTGCTCGATTTTGTGCCTGAAATTCTCCCAAAAAATTCAAAGGTCATTGCCCTGGTAAAAATGCTTAACATTTTATGGCTATAGTTTTTGATCTATGAAAAAGTTTCATGAACGTAAGAAAGCCACTAAAACTACACAAGGTCAATTAAACTGCATTCGTTAATTCAAATGTTATAACATTACCGTTAACTTTAATCAAAAAAGTTTACGCAGAAATGAATCAAATTATGGCATATTATGCAAGAATTATCGCTTATATATCTTCGTTCACTTAAATTTGTCAATTATACAAATATGTTTTGCTAACCACTTGCAGATTTACAGAAAAAGGTACTCGCTATCTAGTGGTAGCATAAGCTTGGTAAATTTTCGAAAACAATAAAATTGTCATTTTCAAGTTATTTAAAATGCGCTCAATAATTGTAACATAATTGCTATAGAAAAGTCGCCAAAAATTAGCCAATTAATGAACCCTGTATTTCAATTTTAATTTAATATTATTTTTTTATCACCAGGCCATTAGAGCATGCAAGAATGTTAAAAACAAAATTTACAGCAAGACAGAGAACATTCCACAGCAATAGAGCACTATCATGATGAAAAAACAGTCGTAAGCCAAAAGTATCCAAATCGCCACAAAGGCAATTATGATCCCGTGAATAAATAGAGGCCAGTAGTACTCGACGGGATCCACGAATAACTCGGCCTCAAAGATATTTCTCTCGGGTATAGTCCAGTTGCCCGTGAAGTAGTAATGCAGCATCGAGGGCATCAATGCCGATACGATATAAGACAGAATAACCAAATAGTAGCTGACTAACAAATGAAAATGTTATTATTGTGCGATAAACGTGACAATATATCTATACTTGATAGGCCGACGGTGAACATCTTGCCGTAATTAGCATACGTCGCAAAAATTGTCCTCTCATCGTCGCTCTGTAAATCATTCCAATTCTCTTTCAAGGAATCAAACAATTTTTTCAGCTAAAAATGTCGTGTTCGTGTTACTCATTGATACTCGCTATCTTTTTATTGTGCTTTTACCGCGCCATTGTTCAGGAGGCCATTGACCGATGAATTGAAACCCATAGATGCACAAAGATATGTCATCAAACAGTAGATTACTTCTTTCTTTCTATCGATTATGACAATGATGTGAATCAACTACAACATAAAAATTTGTTGACGGCAAATAGTTAATAAATCAATTGCGAGCCACCTTATTTACCTGAGGTATCCAGACGGTAAATAAGGCCAAATTAATGGCAAGCCACATGAGTTTTCTTTTTCCTGGAGTGAGGTAAGGCCAGGCACCAACTATTATCAAGTACTTCTTATTTATATGGTACGCAGAGCTATCAAAAATTGAATCATCTATATTTTGGTGTACTTTTAACATTATCGTTTTTATCTCTGGATTTTTAGAAAATACTCGTATTTCTTTTATGAAAGGTTCTGCGTTAAATGTTACAATGACTGAATGTAGGAAACAAATATACCTCATAGTCATAGAAAGTTGAAATGTATGTTATTCTCAATTGTTGTTAATAATAATGGTTTCTATAACAATTGATTTTTTATGATAATGAAAGACTATAAGAATAATTGACTTTGTAAAGCTGTTGTAATTCACGATAAATTGTACTTCATGAAGTTATTGTTTCTCTTTAAATTATTGCAATATCGATCTAAAAGTAGGGTACGACTTGGATTTACATTCAAGCATCGAGCACCGAAATTCAATATCACAAACTTCTTTACAATTTCAGATTACTGGCGCATCAAACAATGCATTCACCATGTCAGATACAAGGAAATTTTTTTGGTCGGATGAGTTGACACTCGAGCGAATATTTTTTTGTATAAAAGAGCTTGCACGCGAGCTCGAGGTATACGCCATATAGGTATACATAATTGCAAAGTGGCGCGCGAAACTTTTCCGTGTACTTACGCGATGTAGCACGTAATATTGCGCACTGTGTTTGTACGGAGCAACGAGTCTAGAGCTCCAACACATAGACATATGCACACTAACATACACTCGAGCATATTATGTTAGTCGAGGTATACATAACGTACGTACGCAGGGTCCAAGGCAAATGAATGGAGCAAATGTAAGCATGCCCCAAAGGAGCTTACTTTCTCTCTCTCTTACTCGCTCGCTCTTTGTAGGGGTGCAGGCAGACCAAGTAACAGATGAGGCATTAGGTATCCACTAATGGGCTACTGACTCTCTCTCTCTCTCTTTTCTTGTTCTCTCAAAGCCTGGGAGCATGGCTTGGCGTTATATGCACATTTCTACAAATCATTACTTTTAATTTGCCTGCGCTTGTATCTCCATTCGTTATATCTGTATCTTGTCTACTCTGCCTGTCTGATATATAAATACAGGGCTCAATCGAGTCGAGTTGCGCATCGATCGCACCCGTAAAGTACCCAATCGCACCCGGTATCGATGAAAAATAGCAGAATATATTATCGAGAGCTCTGCGATATCTATGTTGTGTGATTATGAATTTTTAATGAGGTGCAGATGTCCACGCACACGCAGGACCAATCAGGAAAAAAAGCCCAACGCGTTATTATAATACACGCGCTTTTGCGTATATAAACAGCAGCAGCACAAGCTCCAAAACTCCACCCATAATTCCCAAAGCCATTTAGAGAGCAGCGGCGCGTCGAGGCCCATTGTGTTATAATACTACTAGTCGCGAGGAGAGCGCGTGAAACTCTGTCTCTCTCCATGCTCGCGTATATAAGTTGTAAATTATATTGGAAAGCGATATGGCGCTCTCTCGCTCGCTCGCTCGCTCCATACATACATAAGTTGGTGCTGCTACACACTGCACAGGACAATTGCCATTGATGCGGTGATCTGCGGCGGGCGCGCGCGAGGAAGCGTTACAAATTTTTCAAAGCCAATGGCAAAGCTCCGTGGCTTGTGTGTGCGCGCGTGTGTGTGTATGTACGTATGTATAATGAGAAAAGTAAAAACGAAAGAGAGACATTATCCAAACTGCAATATACAGAAAGAGAGAGATAAATACCAACAGCTGCTGCTGTTGCTACTGCCACTTTTGCAAAAGCGACTCAGCGGGATATATCTCGGGAGAGAGAGCTTGATACGCGACGCATCCACGCTGCACTGCTCTCGGCGGTAGGTCGCTCGCACTATACACGTATCCTACATGTGCGAAACGAGATGCGGTCCTTTTTAACTCGGCAGCTCGCACGCGCACACATACAGATATGAATTCGTACGTACGTATATGCGTGTATATGATAATTTTTCACCGAGGTGCGATCGAAGCGAGATGAGCAGTATGATATGTGCGTTTAATTCTTTCTTTCTTTCGTTCTTTCTTCTCGTTTCAATGTGTCGCTTTTTTTTATTATTAGCTTTTGACTCGGAGTTTGGTTGGTTCGCACGTCGTTCGTTATAGCTGGTAGAAGTGGTGTTTTCTCTCGGTCGCTTTGTCGCAGTACTATGCCAAATGCACACCTGTGTAAAAGCTGCTGCAGTTACAAATGGAACAAACCGAAATTATAGAAATTTTGACAACCCTATTTTACGCGTGAGTTAAATATACACTGAATAAAATCTTAGGTTTAAATCCAGCAAAAGTGGACAGCTGGATCAGAAAAAGATATTTTGCTGACACAGCAGAATTATTGGACTACTAGTGACTTTCAGGCGCGCTTCGCGCGCGTACATTTTTCAGCCAGTTTCGAAAAAGTTGCTATTTTGACCGTAGATGTCACTTTATTACGTTTCGACTCGAGTCAAAAGTCAGTCGACCAATCAGAGGCCGAATAGATTGGCTTCACTTTTAGGGTTATCATTATTTTAAGAGAGGAATATTCGGCTGCTAAATTGTGCAAAATTATTTTACTGTTGCAACAAAATATCTTTTTCTGATCCAGCTGTTCACTTTTACTGGATTTACCCGTGAGATTTTTTTCCGTGCATTTCTCAATTACCTACCCGACCTAGATCGGGCAGGCAGAGATAGCTTCGAAGCATATAGCAGCTTCAGACTGTCCCGAAAAAGCTTGCAAATCCCTTTAGCGATCCCTCCTCCAAATAAACGAATAAACAAACAAACAAACAAACAAACAAAAATAGACAGATATAGAAAAAAATGCCCCTTAACGACGTTATTACAGAGCAATTTAGAGTCACCCTTACAAAAAAAAAACCAAAATGACGGATATTTATACATTATCATGGCCGTGGCGGTTGTAGCTTCGCACAATAATACACCGTCATTTTTATACGTACACGTATAAAATAATAATAATATTAATAATAATAATAAGAGATCATGCGTGCGTGTCCGCTTCACGCGCCAGAGAAAGAAAGATAAATGATGTTGCACGCATACACGCAACGAGCAAAGAGCTATTACAGACAACAACAACGGCAACAACGGCGTAGCAGAAGCTACAGCAGCAGCAGCAGCAAAAAAGAAAAGGAAGAATGGCGCTTGCTTGCGGTGGTTAAGGAGCTGCGCTCGTGCAAGTACAGTCAGTCGAAATAGGAAAGAAAGAATATAAGCAATGGAGGATATGGGAAATATAACAGCGGGCCATTTTGTTTGGCCAATGGTTATACACACTTTGGTACATGGTATAAATGCACGTTGGTACAGAGCACACAGACAGGGCCGAGCGAGAGAGAGAGAAAGTTGAATATCATGAATAGAAGACGAAACGAGAAGAATATCTCGCTTATTCGAAAGAGAAAGAGAGTAGGGGGAGGGAGGGAAAAAAGATCAGAGAGACGAGGGGAGGGGGGAACATCGACGAAAGTAAAAAAGATGTAGGCATTAAAAGAGATGGCAAAACTCGTTTGTATTGTCGGCCAAGGCGAATAATGAAGCGTAATTGATCATTCGATTATATTCGACTGCTATATACACGGCGTGTCGGCTGCCGCGCCGTCGTGCTGTGCAGTTGCTATACTACTACTACTGCTGCTACTACTACTACTACTAGTGATGCTACTGCTGCTGTTGGTCTGTGTAATAATATTAAGCGCCCATGCAATACTTAACTACTGCATCACTGCGGGCTTTAGAGAGAGAGAGAGATCGCAAAGCAGCTTTTACGAGGCTAATGCGCCCATGCGCGGCCCCGCGCCGACGAATGAAATGAATGAAATGGGGGAAAAAAAGGAAAAAGAAAGAAGGTAATAATAATGGTAATCGTATCATCCGATGGATTTTACGACCTACGCGCGTCACGCGCACACCACGTACTGGTAGCATATATTTTCCAAAAGTAAAAATATCGTTCCGTACCTACGTCTCTAATCTCCTCGTCTCCAAGTTTTTGCGTACATAAATAACAGAATAAATAGGTCTTCCAAAAAAACTTACTCATATAGCCGCACCGGTAAACGTTGTATATTATAATACCGACGAAAGTTCGGTAGTCGAAAAACATTTTAACAAAACCATTTAGTGAGCGATAAAGACGCACGCAGCAGCTCGTTAGATATACCCCGAAACGTCGCCGAGAGCGGCGCGAATATCTCTCTCTTTCTCTCTGTTGCACCTTTTTTTGTATTTTTTTTTATTTTCGCGCGATATCCCGCTGCGCGCCAGCCGGTATCTTTTCTCTCTCTCGCTCGATTCTCCTTTCTCGCCTCGTGCGCGCGTGCGTATATATGAATGTGTAGCATAATACAGATATAAACATAACACAAGAAACTTATAACTCGCGCGCGCGCGCGCCGTTTAGAGATTAAACGCAGTCATAAATAAAAAGGACGAGCAGCGGGGCGAGATAGATAGAGAGTGCAAGAGAGAAAAAAAGGAGCTTTTGTGCGCCTGTGTATGTGTGTATATATCTCGCGCTGAGACTGACACACGACTGCTGCTGCTGTTGCTGCTGCTGCTGCTGCTGCTGCTGTTGCTGCTGCTGCTGCTGCTGCTGCTGCGATGATGCGCCCGCTGTAGGTACGCAGTGCGGCGGCATTGTGCGCGCCGTTGCGTGTGATATTTCAATTTTGTGCTATGGCTATACAGAGCTCCCGAAAGCCTCTGGCAAATTGATTTTTTTGAATATAACGAATATTGCGGAACGTAGAACCCAAATATCGTACACGTAGGACCTCCCACGCACGAAAATAACAGCGTACCAAAAAAAAGCTCGATATAAGCTCGTAAAATTCACTCGGTGCAATCAAAGAGCTATATATGTTCTCCGTACGACGTGAATCCTATATTCTACTCGTTTCAGTCGGTCAGCGAAGAATTTTCTCGTTTACACTTCACGTCGTATTTATTATAAGTTTTCGCGGAAGGAGCTTTCGTCTCGTCTCAAGGCAAAACCCGCAAGTCCTCGCGGTGAAATCGAAATATTCTCATTTATTATCATAAAGAGAGTGAGAGAGAGAGAGGCGGACGCGAAAGATGTGGAATAATTTGTTGCATCAACTTCTTTATATAATACGCCCTCTATTCGTTCTTATCTCTCGTTAACGGCTGGCAAAATGTGTGTTTGCTCAGTGCATTAAGCGAACGCGCGCGCGGATAACCTGTCAAAAGTTATAACATCGCCGTTGCGCTTCGCTCGCACTCACACTCGCGCATACATTGTCTCTAATTTCGCTGCCTTGGCACGCGCAAAGTTGAATATGAATAATTAAGAACTCGTCACATCGAGTCGGAGCGGAGGTGTATATCTATATATACGATACATATAATAACTGTACTTTGCCGAGAGATAGAGAGAGAGAGAGAGAGAGAGAGAGAGAGAGAGCAATAGTAGCTAGAGAGAAAAGAAAAAAGAGGCAAACACGCGACTCGCTAGCTCGCGCGCTGTATATTTACATAAGTAGCCAAGAGGGCTGCGAGCGTATCGCTCTCGTTTGCACAAGTTTCTTCTTCTGATGCCTCCCTCGGCGACTCGTCGCTGCTCGCTACTGCTGCTGCCTCTATGCATTTATTACCGTATATATACGTACTATTTCTACTTTAACCCGGTGAGAAAAAGTCGCTACAGACGCGAAGACGCGAAGAACTCAAGTAAATGGCTGTGTGTGTGTGTCTGTTATAAGCTTTTATAGATATATACTTGCATGTGCGTGTAAAGTCGCGATTCTCTCTCGGAGAAAACGACGCTCGACTGCTGGAAGAAATGCTCGAGTGTTTCTGCTGTACGTATACTTTTTAGCGATAAATATTGTACAAGAGCGGAACTCGACGATTTCGAAAAGTCGTCTGATGGTTCCGAAATATTTCAAATGAAGATGTTTCAAAATTGTTCGTAGGTTTACGCTTATGCAAAAAACAATAAAGTTTTTCGATTCTCATGAAAAACCCAAGGGTCCCATTGAATCAGCTTCAATTAAGCCAAATTTTATTGTTGTACGTGTACAATCATGCGTATATGATTCACGAGAAACATATTCATTTTGCGGCGATAGAAAAAAGTATAATTCCATTGAATTTGAAATCAGGTTTTCAAAGCTTTCAACGAAAATATTTTGTAGAGCAATGATAAATTTAATTCTTCTTTACTCGGAAATACTCAGCGATCGGGCGTACAATATGATTGTCATACATGCAGGTGCGTAAATTTAATATGCATGCATATACACGCAAATCAAGAATCAACTGTATCACGCTCGCACTCGACTCCTGCGTGTACGAGCTGCGAACTCGCCGCATTGTCACTGCGGCGTCGAGGTGCGTTGATATGTATATACCATGTTTGGCAAGGCAAATCCCGAGAGTTGAGCTTATATCATCATATAGTATACCCGGAGATCGCTATAATATGTAAAGGCGAAATGAATTCTAGACTCGGGACCGTATGTATGTATTTATTGTAACGTGCGTACACGAGAATGATATGCGTCAAGTTTGCGCGCATATATACGTCTGACTTTATTGTCAACGGGTAATTGACCATCTGGAACGGCTTCTGCTGCTATACGTAGAAATTTTCGGAGCTCGTACGTATAAGCATGTGTATGTATCGATCTTGTCGCTTGATTAAACCCCGCCACTCGATTTTTCTCGGATCGATTAATTGTCAACAGGCCTTCGGATTTATATCCTAAATCCTACCTATAATCCATCGATGACAATTCCAAGAGCTTTCGTTAACAAAACGAAACTTATTAATAGAAAATATTAGGTCTCTCGACTCGATGACAGCCAACGACACATTGAGCAAGAAATTCTCTCTCTCCTTCTCCTTGCTAATAAGTCAATCTCTCTCTCTCTCTCTCTCTCTCGTACGTAGGTGTTGCCCCGCGAGGGAAAGAAAAATCAATTAGCCGAAGAGCCGTAAAGACTCCAGCACCTGGACTCAATAAAGTTACTCGAGGACGCGCAATCATCAGCTGTCTCTGCCGCGCTCGAGCTTATGTATAAACCTATAAAGGATAAGCATCTATATGGCGCTGGCGCACGCAGCATATATATATGTGCGGCGCTCCAATTAGACTCGGAGGATTATCGACGTGTATATTACGACGCTCGACTCCGTCCAAGTATGTAGTGGTGTGTGTGGCCTGGTGGATGATCGTGGTAAAAGGCAGCTCGAGGATCGTCCACGCGCCTTTTCCGATCGAGCCAAATGTAAAGGTCGAGTGTTACTCCGTGTGTACGTGTGCGAGTGGCGTGGTAGTACACTCGTCCCTCGGGAGCTGCTGCACAGACAGACAGCTCAGAGAGAGCAAAAGAGTGAGAATGAAACATCATCTTGATTGTCCGCTCATCGGGCATTGGTATTGCGAACGTGCGCGCATCCTCGGGACTTTTAATGCTTCGATGAATTTCCCTTTGGGTACAGAATTGTATCTTCTGTTTGTACTTATACAATTTTTTTACTTTGCCACTTGCTGATTTACACGTAAAGGTATTTGCCATGTAGCGGTACAGTCTGACTTTATAAGTATAATTGAATTTTGATTAATTTTTTGTGCAATTAAGGTAAATACCAAATCACTATTAAAGAATTAATTTAAAAATTAATTTAAAATGTTTAAATTTAAGTATCGCATTAAATTTATTTTTGTTTATTTTGAGACTGTTAGACATTTTTTTTTTTTCGAAAAATCACGTTTATTTGTTTAAATAAATGTAGCTTATAAATGGTTATAAATTTGACGCAAAATTCGAAATTTGCGATAATAATCTCAACGAATATGGTATTTACACAGTAATATGACAATCTTTTCATTGAAAATGAACGAATTAAAAATTCATCTGTTTTTAGAATTTTCGGTTTTTAACGTACTCGTAAAAAAGTGACAGTCTAGGTTTTTTTGGTATCGCGTTATTGAGAAACTTACCCCGCACGTACAAAGCTACTTATGCATCAGCGCGATTATACAATTTAATTCCTTTCAAAGAAGCAATCCATATAATTGTCGCGCGAGTGCTGAACAGCGGCAGCAGCAGCAGGCCAACAACAGCAGTACGATTCGATGAGTGGCTGCGGCTTAAAATGTAATTGCCAAAGATGCTCGACACCGGAACCAATTACCAATATATGCGCAAGTGCTTGTAAGTATGTGTGCGAGGACAGGCCAGCAGCCAAAGAAACCTGATACACTCAGAGCCGAGTCCGCGGATGACTTTAACGAGCACACGATCCACCATACCTCGTTGACGCGCGCGTGCAATCTAGCATTAGAAAATGACCGCGAAGACGTCTCGTAGCCGTGATAACAGACGCGACGTCCTAATTACAAAAGTACGACCCCGTAGCGCTCCGCATCGTTATAATTTTATTCCATTTACGTATAATATACTCATCGAGCAACGCGAGCATGAGAAATTCAATCATCGTCGTCGCGAGAAAGAGAGAGAGAGAGAGAAAAGTTAAAATTAATGCATGTAATTCTTCGTCGTCGTTGGACCAAATCCTTTTTCGTGGGGGCTAATTCGGACACGACTCGACTGGACTCGGCTGCAGACTCTCGCGAGCTCCGCATATCGCATATACACAACGAGCACAACAGACGTTTGTAACATTTCAGCTGTTCTCTCGTTCTCGCGGCTTATTCAAAACTCGCGATCCTCGCGTGTTTCGAGATTAAAATTCCCTGTGTCCGCGCGCGACCGCCGTGCTGCAGCAACTTCTCTGCGTATGTATATATACGGTGCGTCGCCTCGCCGAGGTAAAAGAGAGATGGGATTAACTTTTTCGAGAGCTTTGACTGCGGAGCATATATAAACACGCGCTCTTCAACCCAGCTCTGCGAGAGCTTTATCTTCTTCTTTGCGTCTTGTTTTTTTTCCTTTTTTTCCTCTCTTTTGTTTTAATTTCATTTGTTGGCTTTGCAGCTCCTCGTTGTCTACACACAACACAACGTATATATAATCAAATTTTCCCTCTCCTCTTATTTTCCATTCGCTCCAGCTCCCTCTTATAATCAGTTGAAAATGGATAAACGACATTTCATAATTGGCCTAAGGTTATATACCTAAGTATCGTCGCTAAGTTTGGGCTCTCTCGTGCTAGCTTCGATAAGTGGCTTTATATCGGATACCAGGAAAATCGTACGTGCAAAGTCACGTTCGCTCTTGTAGTCCGATGTATAAGGTACTTGAAAGGTTTGCCAGTTAGGTCATTTCGTTCGGGCAGTCATTGCGCTTGCTTTGGCTTCGTTGTTCGATGCCCGCTGCATACGTGTACACGGGAGAGCTTTAATGATTCGCGTGCAATGATACGTATATATGGTGCGTTCGATATAATATTAAAATACACGCTTTTACTTCAAGATCAATTAAAACTAACGAATCAAAATAATACATAAAACAAACATACTAAAGAGAAAAAAAATTATTCGTCTTTGTCGCGCGAGAGCACTGGCCGCAGAGAGAAGAGAGAATTTCTGTCATTCACGCCCGTCGGGAGGTATTTTGGTTGATCCGTATTCGCGATTATTTATCATATATACTATACAGCAAAGGAAGAAAAAAAAAGACGCAGAAATGGAGAAGATGAAGTCAACGTGTCCGTCATCTGGTTACTCGAGGGATTTCTCGTCGTCGCCGTCGTCGTCGTCTGTGCGGGCGCACCGCACGAGAAGAGCGACGAGATGCAGGACTGCCTGTGAGTGCGCCTGTATATCTGTCGAAAGATAATAAAATATGCACACGAGTCATGCGCGTAAAAAGAAAAACGCCAAAGATCGCCTTGGAAGGATACCTCTCTTATACGCGATAACGTTAAACATGAACGTCGTGGGCTATCGTTCAAAATTACTAATTCATATCGTATTTCTGGAGATAGACACCTCGACTGTGGACACACGTAAAATAACTGCATTTATAGATTTGAATTCCACTGGTTTTCGCGCATATCACCCCCTTGGTCTATATATCGTTTCGTCGTCGAGCCACATGTGTCAAGCTATGCGTATATATAACTGCGACTCTCGGCCCAAGCGATGATTAACGGCACCCGCGAGGTATACGGACACGATGTTGTATAATCTCTTTCTTCTTCCTCTTCTGCCTCTTGCTTGGGTTATAAGCTATAGGAGCTCACTGGTACGATCGTTGCTTGCGACGGCCGCTCGTTCTCGCAAGAACACCCAGCAGAGGCCCAAGTGTGCACCAAGATCTCGGTACACATCGTTGCGTTACGCGCGAGCGTGTCTAGGAATTATCAGCTCTTTTCTCACGTTTCGTCATTTTCGGAGGGAAGTCGAGAGAGAGAGAGAGAGAGAGAGAGAGCTGTCTCGTGCATCGGACATTTATCATCGTGCTACGATGATGGATCGACAACGCAACACTCTTGGTACAACTCGAGATAAAAAGATTAATTTTCTTACATAATTCGCCCGAGACTCAACGAAGCCGGATTGATAAGATTTTTGTCAAAGCATGAAAATTGTTATGTGAAACAAGACAAAACGTATGAAGAAGAAGAGAGACATGTTTGTTTTGGTATGATCGGACACGTTCAATATCGTAAATGTAATGCTTACATTTGTATAAGAGATTGCGTGAGTTAAAAAATCTGATTTTTGTCGAGTGAAATTGTGGTAAAATTTTTATGCTGTAATCTTTTTTTTTCTTTTTTTTTTTTTTTTAGTGATAACTTACAAAATTAATAATGAAAATAAATCTCAAGGTGTACCCAATCAAGAAGACTTTGACGTTTGATTTATCATGAGGACGAAAAATTCATAAAAATCAAATTTCTCGTCACTTGCATTATTCCTTTGTAATGTAAAATTTAATTACGATTTTATCGGCACATGAAATGCAATTTTTTTTAAAGGTGTTGAGTAAATTTATTTCAAGTTATCTTGTAGGATATGGTAAAATACTTGTAATTATAATTCATTTAATGATTCATTTATAGTCAACACCGGTCATGGTTAATTAAAATTGACGATTAATTCTTTCAATAAAACTGATTGATAAGGAGAAGAAAAATTTTAATTAAAAAATGGTTATAAACGTGCAATGGCAAATCATTTAAAACTGCGATCGACCGCGATTCTCTGCGCAAAAATAGTTAATCGAATAAAAGATGAAGTTCGTACTTTTAATTTTTGTCGCTTTGGTTTTTGTTGCTGAAACCTATGGACAAAGAGAAAATCGAAGAGTATGTTCGGGTGGGCGTTGTCAATTTGTGCCCGGAAGTGTTTACGGTAAATAATAGAATTACGGACTTATCATCTCAAGAAAAAGTTTGACAAAAAAGGTTTCAGCGAGGTACATATTTGGAAGTTATTATAAATGAAATTTTAATGAAATAATTCATGTGCTTATAATTAATCATAGGGAACAAACTGATGATCGAGCAGTGCATAAATAAGTGGTCAATTTTTTAAAAGAAAATAAAAGTTTAAAAAAATTGTTTTGGCAATTTTTCGATTATATCCTTCTTTGAATATGATATCAATTTAAGCCTTCATCGTTAGATGGCGAGTACCCTTATCTGTAAACATGCAAGTAACAAAATAAATGAAAATAATTATATAAGTACGAGTTTTTTTTCAAATCAAATCTGTTCATTCTTATATGGGAGCACACGTAGCGATCGTGTTAACCATAAATCAATATACGAATATACTTCAAAAATCGAGCACTCGCCACTATACTCTGTGGCGATAAATATCATATCCAAAAAGTTTTTCAAAGAAGATTCCATCAGCTGGACGGAAGCCATAATCTATTTATCGTCGCAATGCATCTCAATGAATAATTGCCTGGACGCTGGGATTATCGACGATATCCGTGCAAACGCATATATGCAATTATAATCGAGCGCTCGCACGCTAGGCAAAATATTTCTAAGCAAAATAATAAACACGATAAAGTACTTTATATTCGAAAGAGATGCACATCGATATTACAGCCTTGGCCCCGTGCTGATCGCGAGCTTGTCATCTTTATTATATTTTCACCCGTATAATACGTTTCGAGCTTTGCAGCGCGCGTAGCAGTCTTCGATAATTATATTCCGTAAAAGTAATGGCCGCGGTCCACAAGAGCAAGAGCGCATCTGTGAAAACATTTATTTTAATAATAAATACAAGCGCGAAACGAGCTAGATTATAGGTAAACATATCATCTTTGTCATCGTGGTCGTCTTCGTCGTTGACATCAAAGACTCGAGGTTGATCATTTCGTGCTCGAGCGTAAATAAAGCATAGCTTATGAACGATAAATCGCCTCGTTCCCCCGAGTGCATCTCGCGTCGTTGTTGTCGCGCGAGCTATATATATACGTCGATGATTTCGTTTGATCATCCGTCTCCTCCTCCCCCTACTCCTTCTACCGATTTCTCGAGAGCCTCATGCCGTCGTCGTCTTGATCGTCGTGAACGAACGGGTTGAACAGACAAAAAAAAAGCACAGAAGAATAAGAAACGAAGAAGTCCTCTCTATGCCGCGCGTCGTCGTCGTCGTCGTCGTCGCGCCATTGGCTGTATCGATGGCAATCGAGTGACATCGTGGGACTGCCCGCGTGGCTCTATTCGTCGACCGAAAGACGAACTGGTTTGTAAATGTACATGCACTATAAGCTGCTATATATATATATTTAAGCGGCGGTGCAGCAGCGCGCACCAATCTTGCCTCTCTGCGGTATTCGTGTAATTAAGCGGCTCTCTTACGCTCTCTCTCTCTCACTGGTCGCATACCCGCGATCGGCTTGTAAAGCTCCGATTCTTTCCATTCAATAGCTCATTGTGCGCTACGCTCGCTGTATAATACATATAAACGGCCGCGTCCCCGTAAGATTTCTCTTTGTTTTTCCTCTCAATACCTTTATGGCCTTTTTTGCGTTATAAACTACATCTGGAGCGACCGCGTATAAATATTTTTACGTCCATGCGTTGGGATAAGATATTCGACGAGAAAATGAAATTATTTTACGTATAAAATAGAAAATCTCGATCGAGTTCTCGGAGTCGCGTGGTAGGGATTTTTCTCGTAAAACTACGGCGTACATATAATATATACGATCTCTCTCTCTCACCCTCCCCCGTTAAACAGCCTAAAAGAAGAAGCCTCGAGAATCGACCCTCTGGAGGATTTATTCGCCAAACTATCGTGACTAAATGCCGTATACAGTCCTCTCCTCGTCCTCCCGGTCGCGCACAGCGCTTGTCTCCGTGTTATATATATACGTATAGAGAGTCCTTTTCATGCGAGTTAGTGGGAAAGCGGAGGGAGAAAACGATGCAATATATTATCAAACGAGGAGCCTTTAGCAAGTAGCGGCTGGAACACATTCGTATTTATTCGAGAAAAGGGGTGTATTTGCGGTTAGCGCGCGCGCGCAAGCTCGAGTCTCTGTAGTCGACGCTTTTCTCGCGCGCGCGCGCGCACACAGAAACCTATATCTCTCCCGCACTTTTGCCTATACATATATATCGATGTATAAATAAACGCAAGCAACTGCAGGCTCGATATATTCATGACTCGCTAGGTACAAAATGCCTGGCGACGAGCTCGTCTACGATACGTGTAATCCAAGAGAGTATATAATATATAGCGTGTGTATATTCTTCAGAGGTGTAATAATAATGCAGATTTTCATTTTATTTATTTATTGTTTTTTTCAACATCCACGTCGGAAATAATGCAAACTCGGAATTTTTCAGCTCGTCCGAGAGAGAGAAAGAGATAATATGAAGCTTGCGCGCCAACGCTTCGCAGCGAGAAAACTGGCGGCGCGCATTTAAAAATTGACGATCTAAAAAGGTAAAAATTGTAAGCCTAAGAGCTTCAATCCTTTCACGCGTGTAGCGAAATTTAGTCGGTGCGAAATTGCCGTCACCAGCTAGCTCGTCGACCATATCCCCACGCGCAGCAGTAGCGCATCGCGTCTACTGTATATATGTACTATATACTATTTGCGCTTGGCGACGGCTGCTGGTGCTGCAGCGAGTTGCCCCCAAAAACAAAAAAAAAAAGAGGACCAAAAGTCGAAAAAGCATTTGTGTGTGCAAAAAGTCACGGGGCCTCTGGGCAAGTGTGCGTACGTTATATGTGTAGCTGAAAAATTCTTTCTCTATTTCTCTCTCGGTGGTGCGTGAGTGTGTGTACGCGCGCTATGTATCCATATACGGTTTAATTGCACCCCTCGTCATGGGCGCAGCAGCAGTAGCAGCAGCGGTGCTTTAGGAATATGACGGGCCAGTGACGCGCTACTGTGATTGACAGGCTGCAATATGGCCTTATAGCCCCTTCTCTCTGTCTCCCTCTGCTCGTCATAGACGTATATGTATAGAGAGAGATGCGTAGGTGGGTGTGAGTGAGCGAAAGAGTGTCTAGCGCGTTACGCAAGCTGTTGCACCCGTATCTGCGCATTCATGCAAAGTCAAAGCTGTCCATCCGTCTGTCTCTCTCTCTCTCTCTTTCTCTTTGGCTTGACGCTCTCGAGCTCTCCTGTATATATACAACGTCAAATGTTGCTGCTGCAGTGCCGACGGATGCTGCTGCTGCTCCTGCTGGATACCATATAGCATATATAGGCTCAACTCGACGATTATCGCGCGTGCAGCCATAGAAGCGGCGTACGCAGGGTATAGTGCGTATTTGTTTTCGATATTATTCCCTTTTTTTTCGTCGGACGTTGCGAGTGCGCGGATTTTCATCATCTCTTGGAAAGGGACCAATCTCTTTCCCTCTCTCGCGCGCGTGCTCGTAGCTAGAGGCCAAGTATGCGTTTGTAGCACTTAAATCGAATTCGCCTGGCAGTTTTTACTTTTGCCAAAATAAAAGCTGCGCTTGACGGTACATACGCAGAAGATTAATTATTTTTCAACGCTATTTGTTTCCCATTTTTAGGATTTGAAAAGGCGTCAGTTTTTTTGCATATAATTTTATTATTAATTTTTAATTGTGTAAATATTGCTCATTTATTTATTTTTTCCGTTGTTATAAGCATCTCAGTTTATAGTGAAATGCAAAAAACTTCATACAGATATTCATACAGGTTATTACCCAAGTAGAAACGTCAACATTGATAATGGTTTGATGATCGAAAAATTCAGACCAGTTTTCAATCACTTCCAATTTGGTCATATTATTTTCAGTATTCAACGCTAGATGGCGAATACTTCCAACTGATAAACTGCAAAACTGCAAGTGGCAAAGTAAATACATTTGTATAAGTAACGCATGGTTTTAAAGAAAATTACGTATGGTGCTATGCTCAAATTGTAAAAGCCAGCTTCCACCGTTAGATGGCGAGTACCATTGCCTATAAATCTGTAAGTAGCAAAATCAAAATAAGTTTATAACGCTGTAGAGGCTAGACGAGTAGGGTCAGCATGCCAGTACTGATTCTGATTGATTCTATCCAATGCTCACTTGTAGCCCTTTGTTACAATTCAATGCTCAGTTTAGAAAAATCAATATTCATAAAGTTTATGAGATAATGAAATTTTCCCATGAAATTTTGCGTTAATTTATAGAACGCGTCACGAGCGCGAGACTCTTGATAATATGTATTTCACTCGCGCTTCGTAAATGTCTTCGTAATCGCGCGCGAGAGCATCCATATATATTGTATATATAGGCAAGCAGGAGCAACCTAGGAAACGTCCAATAATAATGTCTTACGATCCGCTCTCCTTCCCTCTCGCTCTTTTAACAGCGTGCCAGACGCGCGAGCATTAAAATTTGACGGAAGCTTACATTATACACACGACAATGAAAATCGTCTCACTCTCTCTCTCTCTCTCTCTCTCTCTCTCTACTCTCGCAGCCCTCGAAGGCGCAGAAAATATAATTCTTATAAACCGTCTTTGTGTACGTGGCAGCGATCTACAACCGGAAAATTTTCTTTCGCGCGTCATCGTCGTCGTCGTCGTCTTGGTCGCGCGCGGAGTTGACGCGAAAAAAAGTCGTCGTCGCACTAATCTCTTTTTCAAAGCTCGAGCCTTATTCTGAAACGCGGGCGAGGCTCGGGGCCTCGTATATAATACATAAACTATATAAGGTACCTCTAGCTGGGGGGCTACAATAGAGGACGTA
Organism: Trichogramma pretiosum; assembly: GCF_000599845.2. Lineage (NCBI taxonomy): Eukaryota > Metazoa > Arthropoda > Insecta > Hymenoptera > Trichogrammatidae > Trichogramma > Trichogramma pretiosum. The sequence goes on along the minus strand of NW_019640864.1, from coordinate 1,365,008 downwards.
TATAAGGGAACAACGCGTGAAAAGCCGCGTCGCGCGAGCGAGCGAAAAGACGGTGGTGTGCGGCTCGTAACGTTGCTGCCGCTGACTGACGTCTCAATGGGAATCGCGGGGGCAAATGCGATTTTAAGGAGAGCTGCTGCTCGTTCGGGGACCAACGAGAGCTTCCTATATACATTTATATACACATATATACACTACACACATAGAGACGCGAGGCGAGAGCTCGGCAATGAGTGAGATGCCACCCGCGCGCGAAATCTTTTGAATAGAAAGAGCTGCTGTGCAGAAGCGTTTTCTCTCTCACTCTGGTCTGCGATAGGCATCGGGGAATTTATGTGCGCACGCCCGAGAGAGAGAGAGAGAGAGAGAGATGCTTTTTGTATGAACGCATTATAAGTGCTATATATACATGCAACAGCAGCAGCACAAGAGGTGTAAGCTTTGACTTTTGCTCTTTTTTCTTTCTCTCTCTCCCTGCTAGATTGTGCATATGATGCTTTATTATGTATTATATTGAGACGAAACGTGGCGTATCCTTAGAAAGGGATGCGATTATCGTATACACACACTCGCACATAGTTGGCGCGAGCTTTTCCAAGTGTGATCGCTTACCGTCGCGCGTTATTATACTCTATTCCCTGCGCATACGCAGGAGGAGGGATGCTCTTCCTGTAGACACGTAGACCCATGCGTATTTTCGTATGACACAATAATATGTTTCTGCGGTTATGGCACATCTGTATACATACGAATCCAATTTTCTAATAATTTAAAAGTATACGAGCGCATTTTGATCGCTGATCGTCGAACGTATACATCTACGCGGGGTGCAAACTAGCCGTTCAGCTCCCCGCGGCCAGCAGCGTCAACACGTATTACAGATCGAGACATCATCTCGAGCAAAGCCAGTCCCGGCACGGCAGGTGTGCCGGCGAACCGTCCCATATACATAAATAATATATTGGCGAAATCCAGAAATCGAAACCTATCGAGGAATTGCATTCACCATCACCCGCATCCTCGCTGAGTCGCACGCAATTTTTCGGTCACTCTATAACCATTATGGCCTCGTCTTTGGTTATATACCGTGTATATATAGGTCCACTGCCGGGCATCCTCACGGAATGAAAGGCTTTCTTTTACACCAACGAACTGTGTGGCTCATAAATCACGGCCCAGTAGCGGCGACGGCGGCAGCGACGGTGGTCATGATGCTCCGTGCAGCAAACAGCAGCAGCAGCAGAAGCAGAGCTACCTCTCAAAACCTATTCATCAGAGTGCGAAAAGTTCCTTCGCACGCAGCGGGCGAGCCTGTCTTTGCGCCTTTTATCCCCCCACGTACAAACACAGACACAGACACACGCAGAAGGGTCGGGGGACGACTTCGTAGACGACGACGAATCTTCGAGGCTTTTTTCTTCTCGCTTGAGACTCTCTCTCTCTCTCTCTCTCATTCTTAGGCGCTCGAGCGGCATCGATCACGCCAGGCAAAAGACCAACACTCCGGAGCAGTGTTATATATGCGTAATATATTGTATACACATTTATAAAATCATCAGTATACGTGTGTGTGTGTGTGTGTGTGTGTGTGTGTGTGTGTGTGTGGGTATGGGCCTTGATGGGCAGTCAGAGATGAGCAGATGATGACGACGATGTGTGGCTATTTACCTTTTCGTTAGTGGCATTATTTAACTTGCGGTTGAGATTTTCATTGTCCTGCGATGACGACCTTTTAAATGGACAGCATGGACGGCTCGATTTTATATACACTGCTGAGGCTTGTCTCGAGTTCTCCGGGCGGCACTTTTTACGATCCGAGGTACGTAACGTTTCGAGGTCTGAATCACGGCGATTCGAATTTTCACGATTATACCGATACAGCATTTATGCGGGTTTAAATTTTTTGATCTTCTTAATAATATAATTTTATAACAGCGTGAGAATGCGGACGATTGTAAATATATATTTTTCGCTGCATCGCGTATACGTGCAGCTTAACGAGAGAGTAAAACATCGGATCGTTTCGCGTGTCTACACAGTCGCGGGTGCGCATTGAAATATTTTATATTACGTACGGATGCATTTATGGGATTTTCTTTTTATAAATTGTCCGCGCATTTATAGTCTCTTTGTCAAAAATAGTCATTGCGATACGTACAAGGGGATGCTTGGCGAATGAAAGGCCTCGCGGGCGATATTCATCGTCGTAGTCGTCGTCGTCGTCTAGATTCAATGCTCGCATTGCATCTATCAAGACCCAAAATCGCCCACATCTTAGCAGCGATCATATATAACACAAGGCCCACACGGCTATACATATACCTCCTAACTCGCGCGCGCGTACACCATGTATCATATCTCGACTGCTCACGTTATTATATATATCAAATCCAATTTCGAAATTCTCCGAAGTCATGATTGTCGTATTTATTTCGTATGACCTATGCCATTGCGTGAATTTATATAGAAGGTAAATGGTGGCGATGGTGCGCACGGGCTCTCTTTCTCTCGTCGAAAGTACTTTTAAAATGAGACGTTTACGCTGGAGCTGCTGCTGCTGCTGCGCGACACCCCTGAAAGGGCCTCGCTAAAGGAAAAAGTCATCATCGATGCTTATTGTGACTGACGGTCAAAACACATACACACACACTGTGTTTATACCTGATCCCATGCTCTTATACAGTACGTATTCGAAAGATAGAAAAAGAGGATTCAATTCGACTCAAGGCTCTTGCTCGGGTAGCAGCGGGATACTCTCCAAGCTCGATTGTGTAGCTGCTGTGCCATCTGTCAAAAAGTCAAAATATATATATTATTATATGTATACCGGGGGTCGTCTCCTTTTCTCTCTCTCTCTCTCTCTCTCTCTTTCTATATCTCGATCTCTATCCTTCTCTCTCACTCTACGCTCATTGTCTCGTGCAACGCTCATTGCTACCTACTTAGTGTATCCTCGCAATGGCCATTATGTTGGCCTTATACACAAAATAATCGAGGCGATCGTCCAAAAGGCTGAGCGTGTACGTACGTACGTAGAGTTAGCATTCATGTGTGTACAAACACACGCATATACTCGTACATGTGTGTGACATCCAAAAGGTAAAGTCATAATTGGGCCGCGTGCGCATATAATAGGGCGCCCATCGCGAGATCCGATCGTTTGGTGCGAGATGAGATTTGGATTAAAACCATATGAGGCGAAATGTATACGGTATGCAATTGATTTCGTATCGCATAATTTATCAACTCTTGAGATTATCCGAAACTTTTCCCACCGACGATCGCGACGAGTAAAAATTCATTTTTTTACAGTCTTCGTATACAAGTGTGACAAGCTTTTAATGCGAGCAGTTTTAAAACGACTTGATTGGTTGTAAAGTGCCCCCGTCAAATGAATAATTTTGTAGATCACTGATTGTATAATAGTTAGCATTTTAATTCAGTTTTCATAAAAGTATTTTGATCGGTCGTCAAGAGATGAAATTGAAGTATTCTGGTTTGTTCTGAAATACTATACATTCTGAGGGATATTCTGAATAAGATCTTGTATCCCAATAATCAACATAGTTTCCATTTGTATTAAATTATCTGGTCCAAAAATATTACAAACTTTTGGGTGCGAACTCATCAGTTTGCAACTTTCATAGATAGATATAATTTGTTCGAATTGATGTAATCGTCGACTCGTTAACCTGAAATCTTTTAGCGACGGCAGATACCACTTCTCAAAGATCTTATACCTACATTCAGGATTATCAATTTTTTAGCGCCATCCATAACTTTTTCTTACGTTTTTTGCATGGAATAGTTTTATTCTCAGGAGCCATGACTTAAAATGTAAGTTATACACTACTAAAAAATTTAAAAATTTACAAAAATGTTGTAACCAAACATTTATAACAATTTATGGCGTGAACATCGTCGGATATAAATCATGATTGCGCGAGTTTTAAAATCACGAATACAGAGGGGTGTTGCATTCGACTAATCGCGTATATGCAAATTTCGCGGATAGTGGGAGCGCGATAAAATAAAAATTACGTGATGTCCTAGTTAAAAGTATTACTCGATAGCATTTCCTTACAATTCGAATCTGATTAACGACTAATTTCTCTGTAAATTATGCTACACACCAAAAGAATCAAAATCATGTCATTTTACAATACTAATTAACAATGAACATTGTACAGGCCATATTCCAGTACAAAGAAATGTGACATTAAAACATTGAAAGAAAAAAAAATGATCGATAGCACCGAGTAAGGGGCAAACGCTGAGTACTAAACGACCGAAACCACCGTGCAACACGCAATCGTACACATGGATACGACAAAAGAGACATCATCGCGACGAGCCGCGCGCACTACCACGCCCTGTCCAACTTCTAATCTAAAAATCCAGTTTAACGCGCTCCCCTCCCCTCGGCCTGCTCGTGCTCTCGATGATTTTTAATTGTGCCTCGATGCGCGCGCGCGTCTGCTTATATATCTGTACATCTATATGCGTGCGCTTGTATCTAGCCGCTTACCACTCCCCTTTTTGCATGATCCCGTCCCCGAAATCTTCTTTCATCGTTCGGTAGGTACGTACACGTATACCTATATACCGGTGTCGCGCTTGTTGCGCTGTTCAACATCCGTGTGAAAATTGGCCCACGTGTGCACCAATGAACGGCTAGACTCTTGGCTAAACGCGATGCGCTCGCTAACAATGCTATATATAACACGACATTGTATTTAACGTACGCATACACGATGGGTGTTGCCCCTCCTTACTTTATCTCTGTCTCTGTATCTATGTGTCTCCCTCTCGAGCCAAAGTATGTTGCGGAAACTGGCTTATTATACAATGCGAATACATACGTCATTCGTACATATATACGCGTATATATATACGATGTATAAACACTTTTCATACAAGCGATAGACGCTAAACGTCGAAAAACCGAATCGTACCTCGCGTCTGGTTATGTATAAGTGCCAGCTAACAAATCGGATGCGTTTCTCTGTCTCTCTCTATCTCGTACATACACACACCTCGACGAGATCGACCGGAATGAAGTTGTTATTTTTTCTCTCTTTCTCTCTCGACTGCTCCAGCTCTGCTACGGTATTTTGCAGGGCTTTTTAAAAGCCCGAGCCACATGACTAATTTGACAAAAGGAACGTCGAGCGCGCGAGCCCGAAGAAGTAGGTATACGCTCCAGCCGACGCCCCGGTAATATACAAGATTTACTCTTCGTAATATTATGACGTAAGTATATATCGTTAGCGATGGCGCGGCCTAATACCCTGTTGAAAATTGACAATAGAATTTTTAATTCCTTTGCGGTGGCTGCTTCTGCCGATGCTGCTTCTGCAGATGCGATGTTTTTTCAGCCACGTTACAGTACGTCGCACTTGGCTTGTTTATTTTATCACATACGAATGCCGAGGAAAAAGTATTTGCTTTGACGCTTTCGTATATGAAAACACTTGGCACGTCTCATCTCGATGATGGAATTAGAGTCGCTGCGCGATGTCGTTATGCGGTATATGCTGCGGAATGTAAAAGGTAATAATTTTTTTTTATGGTAGTTACGAGACTAATTCACGTGAATTAGATCATCGAAAGTGTGAACGCGGTTGCGCTTTGACGCATTTCAAGAACAAATTTATACTTTCCAGTAAACATATTAATGTAGAGATGATTTATTGAACTACAAATATTTGACATCTAATCGTCGAACACATCATCTGAAGTACATACTAGAAGCATATATCAAAGAGCCTACGACACATTTTAATATACGTAACTGGTACACTTGAGCAAGAAAGAGAGAAAGAGAGAGAAAAGGAGATCTCGGTTGCTACGGAAATTACTCCAAAAATATGCGTCTACATAGTTTAACGTCGAAAAAAAGAGGTTTATACTTAAAAAGTTTATATACGAGCATTAAAGAACCCTGTTAAACATGTCAAATATTTATTCACTCGCGCGCGCGCGCGACAAGACACACAGGAAAGGAGTAACAGAGTTTCGTGGCGTTGGCCCAGAAGACAGTATATACATTTTCTTTTTCTGCTCTTCGTTGTTGTTCTTTTTTTTTACAAGGAGACCGAAAAAAATCCTCTCGCGGTGTGGATCAAAGGAGCAACGACGTATGCCCAATGTGTACGCCTTGCCTCCGAACGTCAAAGTCATTACCGATGAAACTTCGAACGCTCAAAAGTTTTGGAAGTGAAAAAAAGAGACGAAAAACAAAAAAAAAAATAAAAACAACAAAAAAACAGTAAGCAGTGCACAAACACACGTGGAATCATTTAATATGATCCGATAAACGAGCCCGCAAGTGTGTGGCTTGCGTGAAGAAATCCTCCGCGCGTCTGGGCGACCGATTCGAAAGGTAAATTTTATTTTTATTTTATCTCGAGGCTCTCCTCGCGCAGCGCGTACTCGCAGGCAGGAGAAAAATCGAAGGTTTATTCGTCGAAAATTTCACACATTTATCGTATGTCAAGAGACGTGTATTCGTCGATTAATCTGAGATAAAATCATTGATAAGAATTAATACGCTGATCGAATCTCGTCCGAAGCGTTTTCGAGATGAAAATCTGCGTCGATTCATTCGATGCTGGATATTTACTCGACAAAATTAAATTATTTAAATGTATTGCTCGTAATTAGTGTCGTTTTGCATGTACATCATACTCATATGTCTAATCTTTGTATATTTCTCTGGTAGCCGATCCGTTAATTGTTATAGCCTTACTGCTGAAGTTGTGTACTCGTTTGAAGCATATGTCTATCTGCTTGGAGTCGATGTATCGCTACACTGTAGGTTAATTAGTTTTTTATCGTCACTCCATTCGAGTGATGAACTCGACAAAATTATAATTTACTTACCTGTACGTAGAGATTTCATTTGGGATTAAATAATTTCAAAATCAATTTACTATTTCAATGAAATGCATCTAATTCAAAAAAGCATTAATATTGACAAATCTCAATTGCCACTTGGTTTAAAAAGTAAAAAAATAAAAAATAGATATGTGTAACCAAGTACAAAAATTCAGTTTTCTATCTAAAGCTTGACGGACAATTGTCTCTATCGGTGAAATAAAAATTCAATTCCGTACATAGAGGCATCCTCTCAATTTCATCCGTACAAGCACACCCCCCGTATTCCGCGCGCAAAGAGCATTTCTCTCTCTCGCTCTCGAGATTGACTGCAGCTGTCGAAGTAGCCTCGGCCGCAGCACACCGAAAATCGACGCACGCGAGGCTGCCTGAAAATTTCATTCGTTTCGAAACACAAACGCGTCGAACGGGAAAATCGCCAGACATGCGAGAGGCTTTGCAATAAAAAAAAAGAAAAAAGAAAAACAGAGATGCGTGTGCGCACACACATACGAACAAAGTGAGAGCGAGATATACAGATATACATACACAGAGAGCATTACAGAGCTGAGTGACAAAAAAGAAGAGGAGCCGCATCTACTGCCACTGTCCGTTATTCGGCATTAAATTTGCATCGCCGTAGCTGGACATTGCCTACCACTGCTGCAAACAAACACACACTCACTCACGTAGCGAAAAAGTCTCTCCGTACCAGCAAAAGAGAGAGAGAGAGAAAAAAACAGATAGATAGACGTTTTGAATACTTTATAATCGTGCATATGCAGAGTCACATTTTTTATAATTCATGTATACTATCGCATAAAACCATAAGCGGCAAAAATTGATATCTCACTCGCGGACGTCTCATTCATATAAATTTAAATATCACGCAAACAAAATCAATGAGATTGTAATCAATACATAGCCGTATAATATAGAGAAAAGCGTACGCGGCCTGCTATGTATGCAAAAAAAGCAGCCAGGCACCCTTCGCGGCTTCAATACCCCAGAAATATCTCGATCTTCCTATACATCGGCACAGAACTCTCGCATCCACGTAAACACACACACGCACAAGTACGATCGGTCCTCGTACAATCGCGCCGATTCGTGGAAGCTCACGCGCGAAGAAAATCTCCGTCTCGAGCCGCAGATTAGCAAGGAATTTAACCGGGCGAGAATTCTATATAGGATAAAACAATCAACCCCCGTATATAGAGCAAGCCTCATGCATGTTAATGCATTGTTAAAGCGAGAAGGAGAGAGAAGAACGTGTCTATATGCGCTTACTTGCTCGCTCGCTCGTCTATGTACGAATGCCCGTGCGCAATATCGAGACGAGCGCGTTTTCGAGAAGCAATATCGCAATTATTGCCATCCTGATTTCCGTATGCAATAAGAATCGAATGTGCTACTCGCGAGTAATGAAAAAAAAGCGAGCCCCCCCTTGTGCTTTGATGACGGGGCTTCCTTTTTTTTCGCAAATATAGGCCCTTTTGAATTATTCAACGCGCGGTAAACGCTGACTTATCGATTTTTTTTTCTTTTTCAACTATGTTTCAGAAATTTTTTTTGTCATCCGTATGCCTTGCGCGCGCAGAGCTCTCTCTAGTATGTTGTTTTGCATTTAATTGAAGTAGGATACACAACGAAATTTATTCTTTTTGTTTTTTTTTTTTTGTTCACGCTCACGCCGAAGAGACTGATTTGAAATTCGAACGACGCAAGAACACGTATGTAGGAGAAGGAGGTGGAGGTGAGTTAATAATGGACACACGAGCCGTATATAACGGTGGCCGAGAGACAACGTCGTCGGGTGGCATTGACTCAGACAAGACCTCTACATCTAATTCGCTCGTCTGAAAACAAGCCACTATTCGCGAACAACTTGCCTCGTCCAGGCGTTCGCTGCTATTATGCGCGTCGAGAAGGTGTGGTCAGTCTCGACGCTCTGTGACCGACGACCATATAGATGCCACACGAAGAACGAAGAAGAAACAGAAGGGTTGAACACCAGTGTCCTCGAAACCGCAAAACTAGTTCCCATTGGTTCCGCGCGTATCTATGTACCGAAGTATACGTCAATTTTAGAGACTCTCTAGCACCTTACGCATCGACGAAGAAAGACAATAATACCATGTGTGATGTAAGCTGTGAAATTTCAACTCATCTAATAGTATGAATCTTAGTGCGTGACCATCTGTATTTGTTAAATTTTCATGGCATGATACAACACGCAATTAAAAACTGTTTCCTGATTGCTCAACAGAATTTTGACTCGAAACAGTTGAAATCATAAACTTGAAAATAAAAAAGTATTGGGAAGCGCCATCAGAGGCCGAAATAGCAAGTGCTACTTTAACATACTCACCATACAATTTAAATAGATACAAATCCGTTAGAGGGACATGACAATTCCTCTACCCAGTTTGATTCAGCTTCGAAGATAAATTTCTTCTTCCTCATAGTCTTTTCATATACATTCGGTTAAACTTTCTTACACTGCATGAGATTTGATTTAAACAGTTTATTTGCCAAGGTCGAAGGACCGCATGGCAATTAGCAGTAAAGGTTACAACAATAGTAATAACAATTTACAAAGAGAATAAGTAGATAATAAGCTAAGTGATACAGACGGATGGAAAATTAGGCTAGATTAACATATATTAAGACGCAGTTGAGATAAAACGACATCAAATTTTTTTCATTTATTGGTATTTCTTTAAATTAAAATTATAATATTTTTACATAAAATTTTTAATGGGCTAAAATGAGCGACTCCAATTGCAACTGATGAAGTTGAAGCTTGCTCCGTAATTCTTGCCTGAATTGCTTTTGCTTCTGTCTCGAATGCTCCCGTTTTAATTCCTGAACTTGTAACTGCAATGAATCCAGACTTGGTAATTGAACTCGTTCATAGTTCGGAGTTAACGACCCTGATTGCAACAGGCCAGGTGGACGCTGATTCTGTAATTTTTGCTGATGTTCGTAGTTCGGAATAAACGTCCCTGATTGTAACAGGCCAGGTGGACGCTGATACTGTATGTTTTGTTGACGTTCGTAGTTCGGAATAAACGACCCTGATTGTAACAGGCCAGGTGGACGCTGATTCTGTAATTTTTGCTGATGTTCGTAGTTATGAATAAACGTCCCTGATTGTAACAGGCCAGGTGGACGCTGATACTGTATGTTTTGTTGACGTTCGTAGTTCGGAATAAACGACCCTGATTGTAACAGGCCAGGTGGACGCTGATACTGTATGTTTTGTTGACGTTCGTAGTTCGGAATAAACGACCCTGATTGTAACGAATCTAGATGTTGCTTACTCTGTAAATGTTGCAGGTTTTGGTTTTGCCTCTGTGTCATATGCTGTCGCTGTAAGTTCTGAACTTGTAACTGTGTCTGTTTTATTCTTTTTAATAGAATTTGTTCATTGTTTGGTGTGAAACCCTCCAATTGTAACAGGTCGAGTTGATGTTGACTTTGTAACTGTTGCTGATGTTGGTTTTGTCTCTGTGCCATATGCTGCCGCTGTAATTCCTGAATATGTAACTGCAATACATCCGAACTTTGTAGTTGAACTCGTTCATTGTTCGGAGTAAGCGACTCTGATTGTAACAGACCAGGCGGATGCTGATTCTGTATTTTTTGCTGACGTTCATTTTGCCTCTGGATAGCGTATTGCAACTGTAATTCCTGAATTCGCCTTTGCAACTCTTCAAAATTTTTACATTCAACATCAGATTTTTTTTCAGAATTCATAAATTTCAGTGTTTTTTCTGGTTTAAGACAATCGAGGACTTTTTTTGGTTTTTTCTCTAATCCAGAATGTGATTTTTCCTCAAAAATTTCATCAAGTTTTTTTTTCAAAGCATTAAAACTCTTCATATATCGCTGCTGTTTTTGGTCCTGCATCTTGCTTCAATGTATCTGAAATTTTTATGGTTTTATAATTTATATTATAATTAATCTTATCTTCATTTTATACTTGATAAGATTTATAAAATACAATTGCAGAGTTAGGCAAGTAGCTCACTATAAATACATAATATACATGTAATCATAATATTATACCCAAGCGTTTATTTTCTCTTAACCCATTAACGCGCAAAAGTGCAATTTTGTGCATGAATTTTCCGTTGTAAAAAAATTATGGATAAAGTTAAAATATTTTCTTGAAAATCCATACCCAGGGGTTTCTGGGTATGCTCTTTCAGTATCCGGTATTATTTTTGCGATAAATAAACATTATCATCGTTTATTTTGCCATTAAAAACAAAAAAACGTGATTTTTTGACTCACAATTTTTTTTCAAAGTCGATTTTCTACCTTGCTTTGCCTTCGGAGGGTTCCCATAACACCAGAAATCGTGCACTTTTTCTCTGAACCTTCAAAAAATGCGCTGCCGCAATTTTTATCATGCCCCTATATTTCTAAAATGGCTAATTTATACCGGTCAGTGGTATAAAAATTCACTCATTTTTTACTCAGAACCTATTTTACATGCGCTAAATATGAACTCAAAAGTACAATTTGGAGTGTGAAAACTTATTTGAAATCGTTTAGAGAATACGTGTGTTTTTTTCAGAATTTTTCAGAACACTTTGAAAATTTTGCAAAATACAACCATTTCCCGGCCTGTCGAAAAAATCCAAAATGTTCCAAAAAAATCTGACAAATTCTGAAAAAAATTATTAAAAAATTCTGAAAAAAATTCACATGTATTCTTTGAACAAATTTGAACGCTTTTCATTGTATGACTTTCTTTTATAAAGTCAATAATTTACAAATAAAAAATAAGGCAATTTTCATATCGCTGCTCAGTATAAATTAGCCATTTTAGAAATATAGGGGCAAGATAAAAATCGCGGCAGCGCATTTTTTGAAGGTTCAGAGAAAAAGTGCACGATTTCTGGTGTTATGGGAACCCTCGGAAGGCAAGGCAAGGTAGAAAATCGACTTTGAAAAAAAATTGTGAGTCAAAAAATCACGTTTTTTGTTTTTAATGGCAAAATAAACGATGATAATGTTTATTTATCGCAAAAATAACACCGGATACTGAAAGAGCATACCCAAAAACCCCTGGGTATGGATTTTCAAGAAAATATTTCAACTTTATCCATAATTTTTTTACAACGGAAAATTCATGCACAAAATTGCACTTTTGCGCGTTAATGGGTTAATGTCATGCCGTTCGTATAAGTTGCGTACCGAGAATTTTTAACGACTCAATGCAAAGAAATTAGTTTCTGGATTTTATATTGTTGAAAGATTATCTGACTAAGGGGATTAATAATTTGTAACAATTATACAGCAAAAGTTTTGGGATCCGTACTTCCATACGAAGCGGAAATAGAAATTGGGTGCCTAGAAAGCGAAAAAACTAAAAAATCTCACAGCATATGGCACCAACATGTGTTTTGAAATTTTCATTTTTGTCTTCATGGGTATATGGGCTATATCGCGTCAACTTCCCCCCCCCCCCCCCCCCNCCCCCCCCCCCCCTGGATCAGAGATGTAATTTGATTTTTCATATTTTATTCTGCTTTCCAAGAGTGAATATGAAAAAATGATTGAAACATGATTTTTTATGAAAATTTGATAAGGAATTCAAATTTGATGTCAAAAATCATATTCATAAACTCCAAGTACCTTAATTTCTAACTTTCAGCCTCAGTGGCAAAAATAAACATGTTCGTATCCAGCGATATGGCCAATATTGTAATATGTTCATCGATACACCAAAATACAACTTCTGATAAACTTTTGTCTTCGGCAGACAAACAGACTTCATTATTGACCTTCATATGTGTCAAAAATAGAGGAAATCTAGAGAAAAATCATGTTTTATTGACACATATGAAGGTCAATAATGAAGTCTGTTTGTCTACCGATGATAAAAATTTATCAGAAGTTGTATTTTGGCGTATCGATGAACATATTACAATATTGGCCATATCGTTGGATAGGAACATGTTTATTTTTGCCACTGAGGCTGAAATTTAGAAATTATGGGCACCCTTTGAGAAATATACTATTTTTCATACCAGCGGCCTGAAAATGACTACTTCCCTGCCACTGCGCAAAGCGGGAATAGCGATTTTCGGGCCTCTGGATATGAAATATTAATTTACGATATGAGTGCCATAAGTACTCGCTGCGCTCGGGCCCTAAACTACGCCGTGCCGAAAAGTGTCCCCATGGTAAGAGTATCGTACAACATTTTATAGCATTGTGCTAAGTTTACAATTATGTCCTTTTTTTCGAGCCACGAGTCGCACTTTCTGGTACCGCAAAGCGAGGTTAGCGCACGAGCGTATGCCGTGAAAAAAAGCCTCAGAGCACGTGTTTATCGGCTTCGGCATCGCTTGGGCCATGTGTTTTACAGCTTGTTTACACTGACATGTGCTCTGAGTTTTTTTTCGCTTCATGGATATTATTTTTCATCAGTCCTCTAGCACAAATTAACTTTTTTGTTCAGTCGCGTGACCATAAAAAACTTAATTTTGGACGGGATAGCATGAATAAACATTTATGCACCAGTTGATAATACTAGTTTTTTTCTGAAAGCCTAAAAGTAGCGATCAAGTAGCATATTTTAGAATAGAGCTAAGAAAAATGATACTTTAAACCTAACCTAAATAGCCACAATGTTAATTATTTGAATTATTTAAACTTACCTTCCTGGTACACCTGTAGGTTTTCTCTATTTTATCGATTTACAAACTTGTTTTTCGTTTTCTTGACTTATTTTATAATCACAATTAAATAATACTTAATTCTTAAGAAAACAGTGTGAGCTGTTGCCACTGAAAGACTAGACACGACTGACCATTTGATCTGGATCGAGCATATCTTATAATGATGAATACATTTTCATTTTTACTTTTATTTTCATTTCCCTTTCACCTCATAAAAAAGGGGGGGAGAGCACTCGGATACAAAAATTACCTCATAACTCACATAGATACAGTACACAATTAAGGTGGCTAGTCAGTAATCATAACAATTGTAAAGCCGGTCGTTTGAATGTGACATTTATCGGAAATCATTTAGATAAAAGAGTAACCTCGATAAACACAGTAACTCAGTACATGATTGTAAAAAAGTCTTCGAGTGCTAGATATGTCAGAAGTCATACAGCTGCAAGGATAAATTAAAATCTCACATAAAAGCCATAAATGGTCGCAATAAACGATGGTCGCAATTGTGACGAATAATTTGGACAAAAAAACCTCAAAACTCGCTTGGAGTACAATATCGAAACAAATTCTTCGAGTATGATATGGGTCATTAATCTGATGGTCGCAAGCATATACTCTCTAAATTCACATAAAGAAAATACATAAACAGAACAGTAAGCATGTTAGGCCAGTCAATTTAGTTTTTTTGATGACATGAAAAATAGCAGCAAACGGGTTGTGCCATTCGTTTCTAGGGTTAATAAGGATGAAAAAAAACAAAAATGCCCCCTCGAGAAATTGTCCCATTTTGTTTAAACAATGATTATATGCAAAAAATTAGCGCATGTTTTCGTTTTTCATGAATAACTTTGAAACGAAGACAGCTACAGAAATGCCCCTGGGAGATAAAATTTAGAGAATTTAATTGCCTTTAATTTGAATTTTTAAGCGACCCGATCGGATAAATATTTTCCGAGAAAAATGCGAAAAACCCATGAAAAACGTGGTTTTTGCCTCAAACTTCAAAAATTCATAACTCCCTTAGTTTTAACATTTAAGAGCTGAAATTTTGCAAGAAAGTAGTGTTTATTATATACAATAACTGTGCGAAACCCAAATTCTGTGCGACTAATACTTTACAAATTATTGCAATTAACATTTTCGCAAGCGATTTTGCGAATTTTAGTGTATCGAGTACAGCAGGCGAACCGATGAAGTTATCGACTCGTTTTCAACGGATTTAGAAAGTTTAAATAATTATCTTGAAAACGTATATCGCATTTCTTTGTTTACGATAAATTTACTATGATAAAAACTCGATCGAAAGTCACGCAAATATTGCAAAAACTCGCCCACATGCTTCCCCTTCCTGCCGCAGGCTTCCCCCACTCCGACCGCGCGCGGCATGTGGGCGAGTTTTTGCAATATTTGCGTGACTTTCGATCGAGTTTTTATCATAGTAAATTTATCGTAAACAAAGAAATGCGATATACGTTTTCAAGATAATTATTTAAACTTTCTAAATCCGTTGAAAACGAGTCGATAACTTCATCGGTTCGCCTGCTGTACTCGATACACTAAAATTCGCAAAATCGCTTGCGAAAATGTTAATTGCAATAATTTGTAAAGTATAAGTCGCACAGAATTCGGGTTTCGCACAGTTATTGTATATAATAAACACTACTTTCTTGCAAAATTTCAGCTCTTAAATGTTAAAACTAAGGGAGTTATGAATTTTTGAAGTTTGAGGCAAAAACCACGTTTTTCATGGGTTTTTTGCATTTTTCTCGGAAAATATTTATCCGATCGGGTCGCTTAAAAATTCAAATTAAAGGTAATTAAATTCTCTAAATTTTATCTCCCGGGGGCATTTCTGTAGCTGTCTTCGTTTCAAAGTTATTCATGAAAAACGAAAACATG
Organism: Trichogramma pretiosum; assembly: GCF_000599845.2. NCBI lineage: Eukaryota > Metazoa > Arthropoda > Insecta > Hymenoptera > Trichogrammatidae > Trichogramma > Trichogramma pretiosum. The sequence goes on along the minus strand of NW_019640864.1, from coordinate 1,349,526 downwards.
CGCTAATTTTTTGCATATAATCATTGTTTAAACAAAATGGGACAATTTCTCGAGGGGGCATTTTTGTTTTTTTTCATCCTTATTAACCCTAGAAACGAATGGCACAACCCGTTTGCTGCTATTTTTCGTGACAAAAATCACCTATTTTTTCGCTAATTTGACTGGCCTATGTGAGATAATTCTGAGAGCGTGTGCCATGTCTAGAGACATTTGAGCATATTGAAGTCTTCTGCAGTTACATAAGCTTGCTACAAAATGTTAAAAAATCTTTCAAATAAATACCTTGCAGTTTTGCATAAAACAATAAAAAATTAAAAACTGTTATTATTTTTTTCGTGATAGTGAAAAACCTTCTGCTCGCCTTTCATGCACTAAAATATGAGCATATTTAGTTAATCCTCGAGTTGAAGCAAGTATTATTCTTAACCTTCTGCCTTTCTTCCTCACAACTGATGCATACGCAAAACTAGCGTAGGTAAGTATACTCCGGTGCAGTTTCTAATTTATACACGTATATGGACAATTATCAGTGAAATCTAATGGCCACAATTTTTTGGATAAAAAGTCTTTCTTCTTAACGTATCGAACATGCCCCCAAATTTCATTAAAATTTTCCGGACCGGCCGTCAATGAGTTTTTTTTAAAGATTACTACTAATTACCACTGATTACCATGTTAATTAATAGATTTCTCTTTCCTCTAAATAGGACGAAACACATGTTTAGAAGGCAGCTCTCGGCAATGAATCGGTTGCGGTTCATGAAAATAGTTTGCTTCAGTATGTGCAAACAACATTTTTTTTTTTTACATAACTCCCACTGTACTTTGCGATGCAGTCCTGGTGTACGTATCGCTCGTCGAATTGACATCGATTGGTCATGATCTAAAACGAGCCCGCTGCATTGTACAAGTTCATTCATATCATCATATATATACGGGAACATCGCCACTGTGTAGCAGCCGCATATAAAGCCAACTATGATTTCCATTCACATACATGTCAATTCCATTTTAGCGAGTGTTCTCCAACTTCCGAGTCGGTTTATAAATTCATCTTGCTGCATATATATCTCTTCTCTCTCTCTCGGCTGTTTCGATATACATACACGTTATACACGACTTTGTGCGCGGACTCACGAGCAATGGCACAAGCTTATTACAAATACGTTCTACTCGCGTCGTGTGTGTATGTGCAGCGGTGCAGGCGCAGTACTGGGCAGTACAATACCGGGCACAACACTCTGCTGGAATACTATATAGGAATATCAGCGCGACACGAGAGAAAGAGAGCAAGAGAGATACGATGCGTATCGATGTTGGAGGTATACATGCGCTTGTATTGTACATACAGATACGTAGCTACGTTCCGAGTATTGCACATGTATGCCCTGCGCCATGTATGGCACACACGTGTATGTACGTACGCGAGGGAGTGAGCGAGTGAGTGAGCGAGAGAGAGAAGAGTCTTCGGGGTGGTGAAAATATTGACATTGAGAGTCAGTCCGGAGTTAATTAAACCTCGCACTAGCGGACAAGGGATTCGTCTCTCTTACTGCTTTTAGATTGGCTATATTGCAGCTCGGCTATATAGACATGCTCGTGCGCGCGCGCCCTGGTATATAAGCGATGTCTGTGTCGTGTTCGAGAGAAAGAGAGAGACTGCCAAGCGATGTGCCGATGTTGTTTGCTACTCTCGAGTATCTCTCTCTCTCTCTTTCTCTCTATATGTACCCCCCCTACATGCTTTTATCAACCTATTCCGGCGTAGTCTCATTTCGTTCGAGTGAGCTTAGTAGAAATATACACTCGCACACACACACACACACACACGTGTACGCTGTGTGGGTGTGTGTGCAAACGTCTGTACAACTGATCGGATTGCTTATAAACATATACGCTGGCCCTATATATGCGAGTCCTTTACGCGCGGGGGCATCGTCAAAGTCGTCCTCTCTCTCCGGCTTTCAAATGTACATGTATACACTTTTCTATACGTCTCGTGGCGACAAATTAATATATTCCGACGCGTGGCGCGTTGTTGCTTTCGCGCACAGCTGGGGCTGGTGTAGTATATAACAAGGCGTTTCAAAGAAGCCAATATCTTCTCGCGCACTTCTTACACACACACACAGACACATAACCACGTGTATAATATACATATTTTTGCGACTCGTCTTAATCTTGAAATACGAGCGCGGGTTACGAGGAATCTCATGCCTCGTACAGTATATTCTTGTAAAAAGGAGAGAATACGTCTTGTAAATATGAGCGGGTTGTACACGTGCTCGACTTTGAAAAAAAATTCGTGTTGGTGTACGTGTCGTTTTCGAGCTTGCAGCTAATGAATGAAAAAAAAACTAAATAAAGTATATCAAGCAAGATTAGCAGTGAAAAATTAAAGCTCAGTCACTCAAAGCTGATCCTTTAAAAAGGACCTACTGGGTACACCTGAAGGAGCTTGCGCGCGCTCTAACCCGCTCGAGGCATCCACCCATGCGAGCGCGCGCAAGTGATTCACGACCGTACAACATACCTACACCTTATGCTACTCTGGAACTGAAATTTTCCTCGCCGCGACGCGCGCACGCTGGAATATTTACGAGCTCGAGGCGCGCACCAGCAGCAGCAGTAGCACATTATTATACGATTGAAACGTTAATCAGGTTTGGCCGGACGTATCATAATAGTCTTCCTTCGGCGACTAATTCCCTATAATTCGTGCCTCGAGTGCATGGGTGGCTCGAGAAATATATGCGCACCAGCTTCTTCTGGCGAAATTTATGTCTGCTAACAGCTAAAGAGAGAGAGAGAGAGAGAGACATCGGGCAGAAGCTCATAATTCATTTGGCCTTTTTTAGGTGAGCATAATCGGGAACGCACGCCTAATGCGATTATAAACGTGAAAGAGAAAAAAATCATTGTGCACGTACTCTTTTCGACAATTTCATATACCCACACGTATGTGCAGCTGACCGATTATTACCTTTTAAATATCTGTATCGTACATATACGTGTACGTTATACGTCTGTATGCAGAGAGAGACTTACAAGAAGGTCGCGGCGCACGATCGCCCATGCGAGCAGCAGCAGCAGCACATTGTTCGCAAGGCGAGCTCTAGCTGCTCTTCTGGTCGAGAGCATTATGTGCATCCACGCGCTGTTCGGTGCGCGCAGTCCAGAGCTCTACATAAAATACACTGCGCGGAGCAGAATTTTCTTCTTTCTTTTTTTTTTTTTTTTTTTTATTCATAATACACATCGCGCGGCCGCCTTTTATGCTCTTCTGCTCCCGCATATATATATACACAGTCCTGTCAAAAGAATCTCGACATCTATTTCTCGACTTGCCGAACAGCAGTGGCAGCAACGGCATAATGTAAACCAAAGCTGTATTTTTGCAGCGATGTTTTTGTTGTTGCTGCTGCTGCTGTTGTTGTTGTTGTTGTTGTTGTTACTGTTGCTGCTAGGTCACGAGAGATAGAACTACAACATATATAGTACATCAGCCTTATATATAGCGCATATATCGGTGAGTTATGAGCATAGCTTCTTGTTTTGATCCCGATGCCGTGATATGATGCGATCCGCGCTTTTGTTGCTCAGCGTTAAACAGACCGCATGGCTGTACGTCTGCGCGTACATATGTGTACGTGTGTGGGTTATGACGCTCTCCTCTTTTGTTAAACCTGATACTCCTTTAGGAGAGAAGGATCGGAAAAAGAAGAGGCACGCAAGTATCCGAGAGATCTTGCTGTACTTTCGAGCTACTGCTCGAGATTATTATTAGCTAAAAGGCCGATTGTGGATACGTATGTTTGTGAGTGTGCACATAATGCGTTCGTGCAGTGTAACTTTAGAAGCTCAATCCTGAGCGAGCTTTTTCAGCGGTAGCATACATATAAGTATGATACGTCCTTATAATATACAAAGTGTATTTACCCTCGGGTGTTTTCGGCTTCTGGTTTTTTCTCGGAAGCTCTCTCCTCGCGCGCGAGGGCAAAGGAGAGCTAATATGTTTTTTACAGTGATTAAACGATCAACTTCTGCCGGCGCGCAGACTCTTGTGTGCATGCTATATAAAATAGAATTATCAAACCCTTATATACACTGGTACTGCTATACATTCAACACAATCGCTGCTGCTGCCGTGCGGGCGTGTTTTTTTTCTTCCTGGTAATCTCGCCGGCCGGTCGGTCGGCAGTGTGAATTACTCCTTGCGGAGGATTAATCTGGCCTGCGTGCAGCTATAGCTGTTTTCTCTCTTTCTCTCTCTCGCCGTCGGTGGTGGTCGCGACGGAGGTCGCTCGACGCCCAGCACGGTAGCCGTGTCCTGGCTCATCTTCCAATCTGATCCATCTTTGCCGTAATTTATATGAGTGCATGCGTGTATACTCCTATTGTGCACCGCTGCAGCTTACGTTTAAGCAGGTTATCGCACACTCGAGGCAGCTTCTTTTCGACATACGCAGTGGTACACGATCAGCATACGATGGACGCTGGACGGTGCTTTGAATTTTCCTTTAAACTAATAAATACCTTCGCGAAAGCCATGAAAGATCCGACTAATTTGTTATGGCCAAGGGGGAGGAAAAAACCTCACCCAACATCGGCTTTCTCTCCCCTTCCTTTTTTTTTACTTCTGTTTTAGATCGGAGCCATGCTGCTATACGAGGAGCTGATCGATGGCTTGCGGTTGCATTCGAGAAGCTTATTAATGAGCGTATTAAATCGGTCCATGAGCAGGCTTTATTTCAGGATAATAAGGTTAACGAGCTTTCATGTTTGGGCCGATCGATCGCGGAAAAGTGTCTTCTTCGCTTTTTTTTTGTCTTCGTTATATTTTGGTTGCACACGCGATTGAAAATACATTTTTAAAACCGTACGAGATATTTTAGAGAAATTCTTTTGGTACTCAGGGCGATCGAACCAGGATGTATGGGATATGAGAGATAAATATAATTATTAATTCGAGTGTCAATTTTCTCGTGCTTCGGATCGTGATTGAAGTACGGTTACAAATAGACCGTTCATCGGTATTTTTATCAATGACGAGGAACAATTTTGCATTCAAAGGCTGAAAATATACCATGATTGACATTTTTCTTGAGTATAATCGCTTCCTGCGTGGATTATTATAGACGATCAAAAAGTATTGTCGTCGCATCAGTGCTAAAAGTAGTATAGAGCCAGTGCAGTGGACGTAATACGACCTTTTGTTTCCCTCGCGTACTTCGGAACGTCGCGCATCAAACTCGAGTAATTAATTTAATTATCAATTAATCAAATTAATGATTAAGCGGAACGAGTTTATACACCCGTTTCGGGAAACTCACCCCTCGCGAAAAGTGCATTACACTAATGACGCTACAGGCTTCAAAGCGCGGCATACATAGGTATTTTATGCTGCATCGAGTATAATATAGTAGTGTTAGCTGCAGGCCGCTAATTGAATTTACTTTTGCGATATAATTTATATTGTTTCCTCCTCGTTTTGTTTTTTTTCTCTCTCTGCACCGACGTTTTTTTGCTCTCTCTCTCTTCCTCCCACGCAGCCCCCTTGTGTCGCGTCTCTCTCTCTCTCATTTAATGGCGAACAATCTGCTTGCTGCACGCTGCTGCGCGTTTCTTGTTTCTGGAATTCGAGATTAAAGGCTGGGTCAACGCAAGCTCTTCTACCCTCGCTCGCGCGATTAACGGCAGCTTTTACGCGTGTCTACGTGGTTTTATTCGCTCGAGGGCTACTTTTTCTTCTCCTTTCTCGCTCCGTCTCTCTCTTTCTTTCTCTTCGTTAGAGATGGCTTATCGGCGCCACCCATACGCTTTTCTTCCGGCGTTCTTCCCTCGTTTTACTGCAGGACAAAGATATCACAATCCCCGAGTACGAATATAATTACGCGGCTGCTTGAAAAGTGTCAACGGAATAATTACTCGCGATTTCGATTTTCAAAGCACATCATTCGACGACCCCTCGTCTCATAATTCGTAAATTAAATGCCCGGTGCGCACGCGTGTGCGAGCGTGTAACAAAGATCAAAAGCTCAGCTTGCGCAAGCTCGACGGTGTATACGTATTGCGTCGTGCGGCTGTGCTTGGATATACGCAGGCATCAAAGAAAAAAAAGCAACAACAATTTTTCAACTTTGTATGTATATTATACATTTTCATGTTCGCGCGCGTCGCTTATAATAATATGGAAAAATCCTCGACACGAGTGTCTTTTTCCAGGGTTGAAGCTCGGAGAGTCGCAAAGAGAAAGAATAACTCCCGGCCGTATATATAATACAAAAAACTACGTACGAGCCTCGAGTAAAGACAACAACGACAACTTCAAAGTTAATCTCATCAAAGTAAAGTCCCTCTGTCTCTCTTTCACCGAGTGCGCCTGCCTTGCTATGTTGCACAATGAGTTGTTTATTCTCGTAGACACTCACACAAGCATATTATACGAACGATGACGTATATAACACGAGCCATGTTTAATCCTAACACAACAACGGACTCTTAAAATATATTATGTATATGCAGATCTGCGCTGGCTATATAGTACACGAGAATGATTAAAATTTCCGCGTAAAAAGGGTATGCATAGTAATTCAGAAGAAAATAGAAAGACAAGAGAGGGCGGCGTCGAGCGAAAGAAGCTCCCGGCCAATGTGCTTGCGAGAGATCTTCACGATGACTGTGTGGCGTACTTTGCGGTTATACGTTAAAAAACTTCTATTTTAATGCACATTTAAATGTAAAATCGGACATTGAAATTAAAGTAATCAGTATACTGAATTTTAGTAATTTTCCATGAAATCTTTTTAAAAAATCTATATGTGTATGGAAAATTGCAGTTCACACTCCATTTTAATTATTTTGATTGAAAATGGAAATTATATTTTTTATACAGACTTATTTTTTTGCACTAACTACTAAAAAAAATTTGTTCAAAATTAAAGCTAGTCTTCGCCGCTAGATGGCGAATATCTATATATCTGTAAATCTGCAAGTGACTAAGTGAAAATAATTGTATAAGTCAAAGCTATAGCTTTTATACTATATAATATAGGTATTAGATAAAAATATACAAAAAAGATATTGAAACTGATGACCAAATTCTAGGAGGACCAAAAATTTCCTTCACTTTTAGGTTAATAATATTGTAATTTTGGTAGTGTGCGTGTTTAGCTAGTGACAGCTCCCAAGTTTTACATATAATTACGAGGAAAGTCTCGAAGAAAAAAAACGTTATTCGAAGGTCTGCTTACGAGTGTTATACAAAATGCAGTGTGTTGTCTCTTGGGGATGCGATTTTTTGGAAATCAATGATTTCCGAGATATATTCAATGTGGCGCACGTATTAATGAAAGATGACTTTCATCACACTCACGATCAAAAATCACGGTTCATCAATCATTGAAATTAATTGAATAAAATAATCACAGTTAATCTACCAATGAAATTAATTACATAAAAAAATCATGGTTAATCCGTCAATCACGCTAATAACAACACAAGGCTAATAGATCGTCGATGCGTTGATTGATTCAAGTGTCTTTGGAACAATGGAAACTAGGTGCAAAGCGATGACTAGCAATTCTCATACGATTAATTTAATTTCTCGGCGTGTTTAGATTTTCGAGTATTTTCTGTAAAAAAATTGTCTCTTGTTCCGGTTCTTTACCTACTTTTTCAAGAAAAAAATCTCGGTAATAGTACACACACATAGACGGATGCGCACGCATGCGCGCGTATACGTGCAGTTTCGTATTTTTTTTTTTTTTTTTATGCACACGAGATTTGTCCATTAATTGAATTAAACGTTATAACGTTGACGAGTCTCGAGTCGGGACGACGTTTTTTTTCGTACGTTTGTTCTGTGGAAATATGAAACGATTCCTCGATGATGTAGGCATACTACTGCATACTCGCTACTGCAAGGGAAAAAGTAACGAGATGTTATATTACGTGAACCGAGCGAGAGAGAGAAAGAGAGCTGAGAGCAAGCTCGAGTGAATTCTGTGTGCTATGCAACCTTATAACTACACTCTCGATTGCAAAGTAGCATTGCAAGTCGCAAGAAAAACCGCTCGTGATGGCTCCTCTGCTCGCTCGCTCGCTTGTGCCCGCGCGCCACTCGAACGAGAGAGAGACAAGAGGAGTTATATACACGAATATTGCACAGAAAAAGGAACCGCTGCTCTTGGGCGCGCGCACACCGACCGCAGCAGCAGCAGACTCTGTATACATATAATACGAGTAAAAGTAGAGAGTAAGAGTCAACAGAAAACGTCGGAACTCCTTTTCTCGTTTATACGCGCAGCTTCTTCTTCTTCTTCTTCTTCTTCTTCTACTTCTTACTTCTGCTATATACTGGCGGCGGCTGCGGCTGCCGGAGCAATCACCGATATTGAGTGTTTCATTTCGTTCTCTCTCTCTCTCTTTTCAGAGATTCACAGTGTATGTGTGCCTTTCCGCGTCTTTGCAAAACTTAACTTCCGCGACTTGGAAAGTCAATTTTAACACTCGCATACGTTTATATACTTCTATACATATATATATCTACTCTCGCGCTCTCGAGTTATACAGACGCTACAGTGGAAATGAATTTTTTAGCCGAATTAATGGGATATATGCACCTAGCGCAAAAATAAAGCTTAAAGGTTAATTCAGTCGAATGAATGCGCGAAGAAAAAGACCAAAAAAAAACAAGATCCAGCAGCCACGAGAGAGAGAGAGAGAGAGAGAGAGAGAGAGAGATTCCCAAAATGAAGCCGCTCGCGCGTGTCCTCCAGCTATATACAGCCTAAAAGCGCCGAAAAACAATTATCCCTGGGCACACGTCGTTCATCTCGGGGGCTCATTTTCCGTATCACGGGGGGAGGAGGAGAGAGAGGTATAAATGCCCGAAAAAGTGCACACACACACACACACAGCCATCCCCGTGGGCTTCGTGTTTCGAAAATTAATCTGCTCTCAGTCGGAGCTACCAAAAAACGTCTAGCGCAAGTACGAGAGGAAATCTGCCTTTTTTCTTCTGTCGCGCTCGTATACGCTTATGTGCCCGTTGCAGCTCAGCTCAGCTCTAAAATGCCCCGATATATAAACATTTTATATAAAATAGCAGATAGAGTATAGTCTTTTGGGGCTTTCGCGCGAGCGAGCTCTAGCGTCTTTTTTATTTCCTCTCTGCTGCACAGGAGCTGTTGCTGCTCAGTCTTTCTCTCTATAACTCTCGATCGTCTCTTTCTCTCTCTCTCAGTCTCGTTGCACACGGCGATTTTTTTCATATAAATACCCTTTTACCGATAAATAGCCTTAATTAGGGGTAATTGATCGTTTCGAACCTCACAGTCTGGGCAAGAGAGAGTGAGAGAGAGAGAGAGAGAGAAAGATAGAAGCCCTCTTATACCGTGTATATATATCGGCGCTCACATACATACATTTCCCTGCCGCTTGCACTAATGATCCTATCTCGCCTCTATCTGCTCTCTTTTTCTTTCCTAATACCTTTGCGCGCGGCGTCATGTCTTTTCCTTTTTTCCGCATCCTATTTCTTTCTATTCTTTTTCTCCCCCCCCGATTCCCCCTCCCTCCCAGCCCACTCCTTCTCTTCGAGGCCACACTACTACCGCTACTGTACACTCGCGCTCTCTCCCGGCGGCGGTGGATGCTCATGAGTTTTCGAAAATTACCTCGATCTTTGCTTGCGCTATCGCGTGCGGATCGCGACTGGATCCGGTTAATGCACCCGCAGCAGCACCGATAAAGAGTAATCCTTCGAACGTGTGTGTAAAGGTTTACGTATAAATGTATAAATGCGCGTCTTAATTAGACTCGTCCTTGGGCTATCTGTGGCTATACGGAGATTTCGCCGTCGTCGTCGAGTTTTTATTATCATTTTCGACGTTGTACAAATATTCGTGAATGAGAGGCAATCGTGGTGAATGAAATCCGCATATGAATGAGCGCCAAATGAATGAAAACGCCAATATATCGTCGCGCAGTGCAAGAGGAGTGAGGAGAAAAAATGAAAAAATCGAAGCGAGAAATCAGTTTATCAATACTGTATGCGCGCGCCATGCATGTGTCTCAATTTGATCAAATTAGCGATCGTATGAAGGGAGATTTTATTATCTCGGCCTCTCATCGCTGTCTCTTGTGCACCGCGCAGCTCCCATCATATTGGCTGCATATTTACGCTCAATTATTATTAACAGAAATATCCGGGATCATGTTCACCACTGCGTTATTTTTTATTTATGATACGCGTGATTCGAACTCGTTGCGGCATCATCATTTCCATTAGAAATTAATGTGCTTTTTAATGACGCCAGGGAAAAATCCGCAGTTAAATTTGATTTGACAATTGTCATTCATATTTGTCGACGTATGTCTTTGGTATAATAACATAATTTGAATCTTGTAATTAATACTTTCCTAGTAAAACTATACATGTGACAATCATTTCCGAACGGTGCAGCTTTCAATTTTTTATGAGCTAAGCGATCATAATACCTGTTAATTAATAAAACCGCACAAATCATAGCATTTCATATTTTTACGAGCATTCTAGTGATTTTGTGATGAATATATGATTTCTCACTTTTCAAAGTAAAGAGATGATATACTACATACTATTTTAAGCTCTTCAATAGGTTATCTAACTCTCTCGAAAAATAATGTTCATATTTTTACTTAATTTTTGTGTAATGTTAAGGCTACGTTCGAAGAATTGTTTTCCCGTTTTGCCTTTTGCAACAAGCGCCAGACAGTAGTATTATTAGAGTACATACTACGATGATTTCTACCGCAATAAAATGAAGAATTCACAAATGGAAACAGAATTCAATTAGAAGAACTAAATATGAGTGATCTATAAAATACTTACCTGTGGTTTGTACGTATTATCGAATATTACCAAGGTATTTACCACTATAATTGTGGAGTGTTTTTAATTTAATAAGCGGTGGCTTGGGAGAATAATCGCTTTTGAAGATGCACCTTTCATTCAAATTTGAACGTGTCAACTTTTAAAGATATCATCAATCAATGCGATCAAAGACGCGCTCCCGCAGCTGTGTCACAGAACTGAAAGTATGTATTTGTAAAATCTTCAAAAACACGAGCGATCGAAGATTGCTTACACTTCGAGACAATTTTCATAGGTACAATGACAGATAGCTGTGAAAAAATTCGTCGATAGATTATTTATCCTATCTTCGAGAAAATCAAGAAGAAAAATAAACGTCCAAGTAGAACATCGGTTTCTTCAGGTGGATAAAAATATTTACCTTACACGTAGCTGGCGTACAAATGAATAGACAGAAAAACGTGTAGTCCGGGGACACTCTTATTCATCGAAATTTTCAAAATTATTAATTTCGTCTTCTAAAATTTGTTTTCAGCAGCGGCAGCAACAGCAGATGCGTCGAGCGTCGATCGCAGCCGTGTGCGCGAAATAAAGACTCGCGCGCGCCCGTCCGTGCGCACCTTTACCTTGAAAAACCGGACCGCGTACGATCGCGTTAATGCGATTTCGGTGTTCTCTCGATTTAGGATAAACATCTTATATATAGGCGCGCGCATATTATATATACGAGATATTTCGCCGTTTTTCTATCTTCGCTCTCGACCCTCCTGTTTTTGCGTGACTCGTGCCGCTACACATGCGATTGACCGACGCGATGCTACCGCGCCTGTGCATTTCGCGAAGATTTATAATTTACCTGTGCTTTCACCGGCCGTTTCGGTCGCGCGGGCCAACAGGAGGGAAGGAGAGAAAAAAAAGAAGACTCCTCTCGTCTCGCTTTTTTTCGATATCTTTAACGGTTTTAATTGAGAACGAGGCTCTCGATGCTTGTTTTTCGGATAAGGCCGGGAATAGATAAGCTTATACACAGTGTTATGCATATTTACGAGTGTGTAAGCATGTACGAGAAATAAATTATCGATGTTTGCGTGTATCTCTCTCGTTTTTACAAAATTGATTCTGTCCGCTCTATGTCACAATATTTAACGACACACACATACACTCATGTACGAAATATCCCGAGCTCGTCAAGGTTTTATCTCGTAGCAGTACGTTCGACGAGGAGTATACAGGGAAGGGGTTAGGATTAATCCTTCTTATCAGTTCTCGGAAATTACGTTCATTTCCATGATTTAGTCGATTACTTTTTATCTCTCGGATTTATTCACGAGTCCTCGGGAGATTTAAGTCGTAGCCTCGACATATGCAGCACCATATAGCAGAGTTAGTATTAGTATTTACACGTTTGAGTATTTTTTTTCATGCGTCATCCGTACTCGAAACGCAGCAATTAATGATCTAGGTACATTGCACGACGAGAGAACGATTGAATCCGAACTCTTGGAATTGATCGTTGGGGTGTCGACAACAATTACTAATCATTATTAGTACACCACAATTAATCCTTTTGTACGTACCTCTTGGACATCTCACGTGATTCAATACTAATTAAAAAATCATACAACAATTTAGAGAATCATTTTAAAAGTTACCTGTCGTCAATTGAATCAATCAATGCTTCTGTATAAATGTATAATACACATTTTCAACGCTCATTCATGAACAGGCTTTAAGGTAACCGGATCATCGAATATCGACATTTCGAAAATAATCTCGCTTAATTCAACATTTCTTACCGAAGTATCGGTTACAAAGCCAGCTGCACAATCAGGTGTATCGGGTCATTGTCTCGATCGATCACCACGTGATAGGAAAAAAAATCGATAAATGGCACGTGGTCAAAATACACATCGGCGTATTAATATCGAATCGTAAATCCTTTATTCGCTGAGTAATTTACATTCCGCATTATTGTGCGCAGGAGGCGACTGTCAAAAATCGATATTGAGGTACCGTTATTTCATCCTTGAATCAAGAAGGATCATAAAATATCATCGATGCTCAAAACTATATGATACCGTAGGGTGAGAAGTTTGAACGCGTTAATTCGCGAATCGTCTTTGCCAGACTATGCAACGAGACAAAAAATGCGTACACAAGCAGGCAAAGTGTCGAATTGCGTTACGTATGGTTTAGCACGCGATGCGATATTTTGATTTTCTCAAAAGTTCCGACGACGACGACTCTACTCGACTCGAGCTCTGCACTCGAATCGCTGATAATAATGCGATCGAAGGCTTATATTATGTGCTACATGGCACTCGAGGAGCCCGGAAACCGGATGTCCCCATGCACATCGTCCACTGTATGTGCTTATTATTATTTAGTGTACTTGTGTACGTGCGTGTATCGTACACACACAATGCAACGTCGTACACGTGCGAGCTGTCGTTGCACTTATTATACACGTCGCGCGCACATAAAGCAAACGATGAAGACGTTTATTGTTTCGACTCGTACTAGCAGTAGAAGTAACAGTATTTATAAGATAAAAAAAGAATGAAAAATTGTATATAGCGCTCGAATATAATACTGAACGATCTCGACTTACCCGCGCGAGGCGCAGCGATTCTTACGCGATTCCGACAACAAGAGCCAAGAGAGATAAGGCGTTTATAACGATGCAGGTGAAATTCAAGATGGTGTCGTGTACAATAATACAGAGAAATGCCTTGTGTACATGCACCGTGTGTAAATCACATACGAAAGACACTTGCACCTCTCTCTCTCTCTCTGCCGCAAGCGTGATATGTATACGATGTAATTTTTTTAAACTATATCAGCATGCGAGGTCGAATGAAGCTCGTCTGTACACGTCGTGAATTAGTTAGAAAGCAGGAAGCTGCTTGGCCACTGCAAGTGTAACATCAGTCCTAGGCTGATTATACTTTATAATGTGATATATAATATGTAATTAACGATTGATGTAAATATCGTATGTGCATATTATTACGAATATCGAGAGCTGATTTGATTTATAATTGTCGCTCGAGAGCTTACCTGTTCCTGGTGACATTTCATTTTTATTACGTATAAAAATCAAACGTATATCGACGCGTCGTGATTTATACAAATTACGAGCTTGAAACCGATTATCTATCTCTTGAATTTGAATCTGAAATTTGGACTCTAGTCTACAGGTTTACCGACAGATTCGAAAGTGTATGTTACATTCGAAAAGAAGCTCTCGTAGCTACATCACTATACACGCTGTAACATGCTGTCAAACAGAGTACCACTTATTACAATGTGTCGCTCGTTTAACCAGTGATTTCTACACGCGCGACCGGCTTTGTACTCGCGTCTCCAAAAAATGGGTCACACATACACACACACACACACACACACACACACACACACGAAGACTCGGTATACATAGAGCAATGATGCGTTTTTTGTCCGTACGGAAATGATTTCCAACTTTCTTGTACAAACATTAGATTATAATGCTTAAATAGTGACGGGTCATTATTTCCTGCGGTTGCTCGATCGTGTTCATTAGATCGAGATCTAACTCGGTACATGGATCGTCGTAATTAATTCAAAAGAAATGCGCCGCGCGCTCGAGCGTTCGATGTGTATAATACGGAAAATGTAGGTGGAGTTGTGAAATCACTGCATCACGCGCGGTCATCGACACATACACACACTCTTGTTTATATACATCATATACAGCTTTGTCTCCGCGAGAAACTTGCCACGGTCAAAACTAACATATGACGTATACGTACTACAAAAAAAGGAACCTAGTATATCCATCTACGCTACGCACTTGCATGAGTCAGAAAATAGAAGCGCGTGTCCGATTGTCGCGCAGGCACGAGCTTGGGTATGTGTTTCGGTCCCCCCAGCAGCAAGAGCAAATGTACATAAATGCGCGCATAATCGAGTGTAACGCCCAAATGGATCGCAGTCGTATATAGTTATAGTAATTAAGGAAAAGTGCACGCGGACCTTCGTGTATTGTGCGTGGCACGCGCGCGGGGGCGCATGACTCGCACGCGGAGCACTGAGAGTCAATTCGTTTGCGGCTTGTCTTCTGCACATGTACATGCGAAATCGTATGCGTGATGTTGGGTATGAAAAACTAACGCAAGAATTAGATACGCGGTTAGAATTTTCTCTCTCTTTTTTTTTGGCAAGTCGACGAAGATGACGCGGATCCTATTGAGGGGTGACTGCGTCGCAAGACAAAAGTGCCTGTGTATATTTTATCAAGAGGTGCGGTAGCACCTAGCCGGCAAAGTATAAAAAAAAATTATTAAAAAATTTTCGAGAAGAAATTTTTCAAAAAAAATTGTTTTATGAAAATTTTTTAATATACACGGCGTACGCGTAGCACGATTAAACACAAAACACGCGTCAATTTTGGCCACTTTACGACGACACCGCGTCGAACGATTATATTCAGTGATGAAGAAGCAGCCATGGCGAGCTATGTACGATGAGCGCGAGGGTAAAGGGAGGAGGCACGGCGGTGGTGGGGAGCGCGCAGTAGACCAAGCCTGTTATAACAGACACACGCACATAAACACACTGTGTTTTATAGCTTGTGATTACAATCGAGCTTGTATAATAACGCAACTCGAAATTATACGAGCGATGCAGCAGCAACAGCCATCGAGATGATATTCGCGCAGGCGATATCATATTTCCGATGAAAATGCCTCTAGATGTTTTAATCGAGCACACGTCGGTATGTATATGAGCAGTTTTTTTATATATGTACCGATTTTGTACGGGGGTTCTCGGATCTGTCCCAAAATTTAGTATGTTATTTGGGTATGTGAAAATAGCCTTCAGGTAAAATTTTAGCTCTCTAGGGGCCTTAGGTCCCAATTTTGGGTCCCTCTAAGGTCCAAAAATAGCAGTTTTTACATTATTCTAATAGTTGTAACTCAGGCACCGGAGCATAATTTGTAACGCATAGGGTCACACTCTTTAGGTCAAAACGTGTACTTTTCATGAAAAAATTATGTAGAGTTCGATAACCACATCCCCCGCTACGGGGTGGCATTGAACGGGGATGAAAAATCGCAAAATTGTCGTTTTTAAGCTTTTTTAAATGTATGTAGAAGACGATTGGATTGACGTAACGACCTTTGCAATATCTCATTTGAAATGCATTTTTATTACCTTTAAATCGCCGTACTCAGATTTAAGATTGGTTCGAGAACCACTTAGATACAGCTGTTTAAAGATATCAACATTATAAAAAAGAGCGTTTTTTCAAGATTTCGATAGGCTGTAACTATTTTCTAGTAACATGAATCTTCTTGAAATTTTATGTGAAAGTAGCTGATTATATGTAGTTTGAAGCCATGTAGGTTAAGATCTTGGTTTTTGCCTCTATAACCGAGAACAAGCCCCTGAAATCCGATATTTTAGCCTTTATATAGGCAAAATACATTATAAATTGGGCGGCAAAACTATTTGGTAACTTCTGAAATAGGCTGTTTTCACAGTCGTCAGTGACAGTCACAAATCGACCAGCTGATTTAACTCGAGGCCAAACAAAGCGACCACCGGTATCCTTTACATGTTAAAGTTGGTTGGTAAAAGTTATTGTAATTAGTTTTACGTGCAGTAAAAAAATAAACAAAAAAAATCTGGCGGAAATCCTTGTGTATCGAAATATCGAAGCGGTTTTTAGTTAAAATGGTTCTTTCAATATTTGTTGAGACATGAGACCTACCCTATTTTATAGATTAAATCACGCTGAATTCAATGGTATAATTATTTATGGGGCTTACGTATGCTATTTTAACATGGGAAGCATAGAACGGCCACCATTCATATGGTATTTCTAATCAAAACTTAATTTGTTCGGGTATCGGAGTGTATAGGTTTTATAGAAAAAACTCTCATCTTTCAGCCTGTGTATCGTAAAACAGGGCTTACGCTGCAAAAAATCAAGATTTTTCACGTCAAAGTGAAAAAAACGATGTTTTTGCTATGAATCAGCTGATGTCAGGCTGCGCAGTGCTTACTGCGCATACATAATATACAGCTCTAATCAAGAGTTCACTATAGAAAAACTTAAACTGAAAGAACCACCTTAAAGTCTTTGGTTTATAAATGAAAAAATATTGAAATTTCGGCTTTTTTGTCTGTGATGTTGACGATAAACTCTAATAAAATAGTTATTAAAAGTGGTTTTTCAGGTTGCAATACAAACTCTCAAGTGGGGAAGTTTTTATTTTTTCAAATTACCAGCGAAAAACCAAGAAACAATCGTAATTAATATTTTTTTTCAAAGACCTCCTTGCCATGAAATTCCGAAAACTTCATGGAGACAATTACACAATAATGGAAATAAATTTATATACTCTGTGAAGTCCTCCTTAGATTTCGCTGTTAAAAACCACTGATTAAATAAAGAAAAAGGGCCGTTGCACAAAAGCTTGGCATCAGGTGATGCATCTTCCTCATAGCATAATTGGGATAATCTGATTCGTTGAAAGGCCAAGTTCCGCTCATTATGTGAATCAATTTAAAAAAATTGAATAGATCATAATTTTCAAAATTGTCGCAGTCCATTCATATTATAGTACTCTTATCATAGTCTATTCTACTATAGTACTCTTCAGCGAATCTGTCGATCATTTTGATCGTTTCAAGAAAAAAGTAACTTTCAATTCGAGATCGAATACTACTGAGAATATTTTATAACAGTTTATAGTTGAGAAATATCCATAGCGTTACGCTGTACAAAAGAAATAATTAAAAATATAACTCACGTGTAAACGAGTAGTACAATAAGTATGTGTAAGAGAAATTAGACAAAGAAATTATTGATCCACACTAATTCTCTAGCAGAACATGCTACATTATATAACGCTTTTGTAACTACGTTTTGTAACGCTTTTTTAAACAACAATGGTCATTAAATAGTGAATGCTCCTTATATGACCATTATCATTTGAACATGTAGCATTTCTACCAGGGTTTAATAACTAATTATTGAAGTGAATTATTTTAATATTGATTTTGATTGTGTTTAAAATTTCTAAAATAATTTTTTACATGATTGGGACGTTATAGTTTTAGATGATTATACAACATAAAAGTTATCTGATTATCGGAAGTTTTAAAGAATTCAAAAGTTCATAAAATCCAAAAAATTAAGGAAAAAAAAATCATTAAAAAATTATTTTGATTCAAGCAGAACTTTTGCGACACTGCCTCACGGTGCAGAGTCGTAAAGGAGAAATTTTCTTTCTCTGTCTCGTGTGAAAGGCCCTGTTTTACCTTTTTTTTAATCCAAAGGTAGTAAGGCTTCATCTGTCGGGACAGGGTCGTGAAAGTATCGGTAACACAATGTAAGGCTGACACGACGACTCTTTTTTATTTATCTGGGTTACTTGGGTTATATGGGTTACATGGGTTACTTGGGTTACTTGGGTTAAAAGGGTTAAAAGGGTTACATGGGTTACATGGGTTACTTGAGTTACTTGGGTTATTTGGGTTACTTGGGTTACTTGAGTTAGCTCGGTTACTTGGGTTACTTGGGTTCCTTGGGTTACTTGGGTTACATGGGTTACATGGGTTACTTGGGTTACTTGGGTTAAAAGGGTTAAAAGGGTTACATGGGTTACATGGGTTACATGAGTTACTTGGGTTATTTGGGTTACTTGGGTTACTTGAGTTAGCTCGGTTACTTGGGTTACTTGGGTTCCTTGGGTTATCTGGGTTACTTGGGTTACTTGGGTTAAATGGGTTACTTGGGTGACTTGGGTTACTTGGGTTACTTGGGTTACTAGGGTTAAATGGGTTACTTGGGTTACTTGGGTTACTTGAGTTAGTTGGGTTACATGGGTTACTTGGGTCACTTTGGTTACTTGGGTTACTTGGGTTACTTGGGTTACTTGGGTTATCTGGGTTACTTGGATTGCTTGGGTTACTTGGGTTACTTGGGTTACTTGAGTTAGCTGGGTTACTTGGGTTACTTGGGTTATATGGGTTACATGGGTTACTTGGGTTACCTTGGTTACTTGGGTTATATGGGTTATCTGAGTGACTTGGGTTACTTGGGTTACTTGGGTTATTTGGGTTACTTCGGTTACTTAGGTTATATGGTTTACTTAGGTTACTTGGGTTATCTGAGTGACTTGGGTTATTTGTTTTATCTGGGTTATTTGGGTTACTTCGGTTACTTAGGTTATATGGTTTACTTAGGTTACTTGGGTTATATTGGTTACTTGAGTTACTTGGCCGAAAAGGCTCTCATCAACAGGTAAAAGTCAAAGAAACATTCTCACATTTTTTCCGAGTAAAAAATTGAATCTAAATCTTCCCTCGATCAGTTGGGTTACTTGGGTTTCTTGGGTTACTTGGGTTACTCTGCCGAAAATGCTCATTTCATCAAATGTGAGTCAAACCTTACTTCTCAACATCATTCCTTTGTTTTGCGAATAAAATGAAAATAATGAAACTATTGATCATGAAAGTTAATTTATCCGTTCAAAAATGCCAAAACCATGTATTTGTTGTTTTTATGGAGAAAGCCTAACTCATGAAAGGTAAATAAACATAAAGTGTAGCGAAATAACAGGCCACGGCGCACGAAAACAGGCAACCACGCGCTGTTTCCCTCTTTACCGTTCGAGAAAATTGAAAAGTCCCTTTTTTCGGAGTCGTTTCTTATGTAAAATCGCGAGAATTGAACTCTGGAAGTTACAACGTGTTTTATCTTCAAGTCCATTTTTTGAGGTTATGGAGCATATTTTTGCACTATCGACCTCACCAGTAGAAAGCGGAGGTAAAACCCTATAAAAACCTATTTTGGTTTGTTTTCTGAATTTTATTTAAGCCTTTGCGAGTGAGTTAAGAACTGAGCAATCCGACTGTTTTCCCTGCCCGCGCGTGGCGGTGGGACATTATTCGCGTTTTTACCCATATATATAATAAAGCCTGCCTTTGTAAGGCTATAGCTTCAATGAAATATTTTTCTCTTCCTTCCACTTGTGCTGCTGCTGCACTTCATTGCATGTCGTTCGTGGCCGTGTTGAGCGCGAGGAGGGAAGTAGGGGGCGGTGGTTGTGAGAGACAAGTAACTTTTTTCGATACGACCGCGCGCGGGCTCGTAAAATTTCATCGCGCACTGCACTGTAACGTACGCTCGCGAGCTGGACAACGGCATAGAGGTATAAAAATTGTCAACCGCGATCGTGGTTAAAAAAAAAAAATAACCACAATGTCCATTAGATTTCCATTGGTGCGAGCGCGAATTTTCCGCGCGGACTCGTCGAAAAATCCCAAATATCTCTTATAGTAAGGCCACTATATACCCTGAGCAGCAACAATCATCAAAAAGCATTTCGACTCGATTCTCTGCAAAGCTGCTATGTATAGTAGTGGAGATATCTGAAGAGAGAAAGAGAGATTGAGAGAGAGAGAGAGAGAGAACAATCCCACAACAGTAGCCGCAATTACCGGGCGCGCCGAGCGCTTGCAGTGCAATCAATAATCAATTTCCCTCAAATATCAGGCAGTATATTCCCTCCTTTTGCGGGGAGCGCAACCAACGTTTCTCTTCAGCTGCGTCGCCCCGTCAGTGGCCAGAGTATAACTATGTAGGTCCGGGCTGCTGCTACTGCTGCCGCTGGGCGATATTTCATTTCGCGGCCTAACATGTATGCCGGCCGCTAATTTTCGGAATGCCCGGGCTTTTTCCCGTGCACTAACAGCATCGGCAGCAGTTCTGATGGCAATATTATGAAGCATTCGTCGCATATCGCGTGTCGTTCGTCGGAGAGATATGAGATATCGACTTGGATGATTCGTATAATACACACACACACACACACACACAGACACACACGTCGTTCGCGTGTTTGTCCGCGTCGACTGCACGCGGGAGGATATATATTGCCATACCGCGGCACACACACGTGCGACATACCGACCATATCACAGGACGCCTGGACGCGCGCGGCGTATCGTAGATATAATAAGAATCTATATTGTGTATACGTATTGTGTTTGCTGTTAATAAAGTTCGACGATGACATCTCTCTCGCTAGCCTTTTCTCGATAAATAAGACGACGAATACACAGACACACACACGCTTGGAGGAGGAGGATATAAAAGCACGTTTCGCGATCGTGAGCTAGGATTATTAGGTTTTTTTTTATTTACCAACTTTTATAACGTGTTGAAGTAAGATTGATCTGTCGCGCGCGCGTGGACTGACAAATGTTCGATATAGTACGGATTCCAAAATATACATCGACATGGACATGCAGTCCCTTTTTCTTCGTTTGCCCGTGGCCATGCCATTGTATTATAATACATACGACGCAGACTTTCCGAGTGTAATTAAGCGCGAAGAAAAATAAAAGGAAATTGTACGCATCTACGCCGTGGTCAAGTACAGTTCGCGTATCGTGCCAATCAATTTTGATCCTCCAACTCGTGATTCTCACCCCCCCCCCCCCC
>NW_019640863.1:43951-77963 GCF_000599845.2 Trichogramma pretiosum | reverse complement strand
CCTTCTCTCCATCCAGCAACCCTGTCCTAAAGCTACACAACCGAACAGGGATCCCATGACATAATAGTGACAAAGCAATCCCCCGACGTACTATTGTATTAGTATAGCCGGCAAGTTGTAACTAATCTACCTTAATAAATATATTACCCCTTCTCGAAGAGTTAAAGTCTATTATAGTTAGTGTGTGACTTATGACTCTTATGAGACTCAAATTATCATTCAGAATATTTATCATCTTTTGAGTAATGTTTTGCTCATAATCTACGAAAAAGAAAAATAACTAAATGTCGTTATACATATTCAATGCCGGATTAAAATGTCTAATTTTGACAAATAATTTCAATATTAGTTACGAATTCATCATTTTAAAATTTTGTGACAAAATAAAAAAATATAAGGTATATTCATCCACCTGGAAGTCAGCATGAGTTTTTCATTCTATCACATTATCCAAATGACTGGCTTCATAAGATTAGAGAAGTCCTCGATTCGTCTGAAAGAGAACTATATTGTTTACCTTTGAGAAGCGTGTCAGAATTTCCATCCGCAAAAAAGCCAGCGATTCGAGCTCGGAAACTGTGGCAGTGGAAACAAAAGCGAGTTTCTTACCCGCGTCGGTATGCAGCTCACAGCCTACCTGCACCAGCGCGCGTTAGACGAACCGCATCGAGCTTGCGTACTTTCGGTACTTTCCAAGAGCGAATTTCCGTATGGCCAACTTTTGTGGAAATCAAGTGACTCTTTTACGAAAGGAACGCGCGCTATTCACACCGTAGATACGCACGTAGGTGTACTCACGCACATTAACGAATGTCTCCACATACATAGATATACTCTCCTGCGGAGAAAGAAATGGTTTCTGCGCTTTCTCTTGAGCTTTCTTGCGGCCTTTGCAACGCTAGATTTCGATTTAAAATTCACTAGCACGTGCGTCGCGTCACGCTGAAGATCAAGCTTCTCGTAGTCGGATAACGTTAGTTTGGTCTACATATAGATTGACACAAACGTACGATATGCGAGTGGAATGTCAATCATTGATGTTGCCTGCTCCCAGTGCTCTCTTACGCTTGCTTAGTCAAGTTTCAGTGACTGTTCAGTTTAAAGCGCAGCCTCCAGGAATACTTGAATGGGCTTCTGTGTGATTTTCAAGCAGATTTGAATAGTTTTAATTTTATATGATTTAGACAATACTATGAGAACGGATTTTCACAAAGGCTCTCGGAACAATATTTAGTTGCAATTTTAGAAAATTTATGAATATTCTATTATAGAATACAACGAATATGTCAAATATGCGATACAGATTTTAAATTGTTCGCAAATGCATTTAGTTAGTTTTCGCTATAAGGTGAAATGGTTTGTTGCGATGCAACCACTATGTTACATATATTTTTAAGCTAATCGATACAGTATAATGTTTGTAAAAGAATAAATAGAGTATCCATATGTTTCATTCAAAATCAGATTTTGAAGGTTACAAATTTATTTTAGTCTGTCCCTAACAATAAATATGTCAGAGAGTCGAATACACGTCCCTTGTTGAATGAAATTTTCGAAATTTGTTAAATAAATTTATGACACATCGCCATAACTTAAGAGTATTATGTAGAGAATACACACATAATTTGTGGATCCAATGCGCATATTTAACGATTTGTCATCATAGCTTATATGAACTAATGTCTCAAAAATCGAAATTCACTCTGCCGGTGCGGCCTTATGGAAAAATACGTATACAGTTTATAATTGAAAGGGAGCGCGCGCGAGACCGAGGTAACAAATTGGAAATGTCCAGGACACCCATAATACTAAAAAGCGTCTATATTCATATGCGCGCGATATATGGGACGATATGAAACGAATGTTAAAGCGTGGAATTAATTCAGAGCTCCCTGTGCGCATTCGGAATCTGACGGGACATTGCACACGGCTCCGGCAGCAACAGCAGTAGCAGCAGCAGCATCGAAGAGAAGACTGGAAGTGTACGCTGACGTTTACATTGGCCTTTAATTGAACGTAGAAATATTAAATCAATTTAATTATAAAATGTTTCAATTCTTTGTAGTCGTTCGATTTTTCGTTTCGTATCGACAGCGTGATAGAAATATTGAAGCCAAGCATGTTTTAGCTTTTAGCTTGACGGTTTTTTCCAATGCATACATCGAAAGTCAATAGCGCCAATTTAGAAACGAAGTAATCGTTATTTATTTCGTAAAAAAAAAACATTAAAGTAGTACGCGCAGCTGCTGTAATTGAGATTGTAAGAAAACTTGTTTTCAAATATTGAATAAAGGTTTCACCATTAAAATGCATCTTAGAAACATGCTCTGGAAATGATCTGCCTCTGACACCATTGAACAATGAGCAGCGAGTATATATACAGGTGCACGTGACGTTCTCAAAATGATAATGAAGCAGCCCATTGAACGCCTAGCTACAAAACGTTTTGTGAATCGAAACTGCAGGAGCAAGTCGGGAGGCGCTGTTGCGCAGCGCTTGCGAGTCTGAGGGAGAACCCCTGGCTATATAGTTATACAGTATACACGTAGAGTTTCGCATTTTGACAACTGGCTGTTACGTCTTTGATGCACGCGTTGGCGTGTCATGTCGACGTTAATTTTGCCTAGCAGTTTATATTTACTGCTTTAGGCTTGCCAGAGAGAGCGAAGCCGATCTTGAATAGTTTTGAATTCTTGCTTGCGAGGGCCTAATGCATGTCCATTCGCTCCGATTTTGCTGTTACGTGTACGTATTATATGCGAGTATATCACTATGCAGTTGATATACGTTTAAAATTACTGTTAGAGAGGGCGTCTTTTCTGTGAACACAAGTGGCCGAGCTTGTATAAGTGAGCAATACGGCTTTGGGTTAAGCATGAATGGAAGTGCTCCAGAGATACAGGCATCAATAGTAATTAGACTGCTGATAGTGTCCTGTATAGCCTCTTTCGGTCAGCTGGCCAGAGTGCAATTTATCTCTCTCACTGCTGCAGTAAATGCTCTATTTCAAATTCGATTTTAAGTTTATTCAGAGTTTTTAATATAAACTTTGATTTTATAAAAATTGCAAGAATCAATGATTCAAGATTTAATTGCTCGCTTAAAAAGTATTTTGTTTTCATAGTAGCTCGTGAACACTATTCCAACCATTTTCAACTCGGTCATTGATACAAACTCGTTATGAAAAAGTTTCATTTCAAAGTTTATCAGTTCTACAGCAAAGATTTGTAGCTTTCGCTTTTTTCGATAAGTAGTCAACGTTCGTTTGGTCGATGTACGTCATAAAAGAAAGTTGAACTTGTGCACTCTGAAAGAAATTTTTATAAACGCCGGAACTCGTAAAAACGATATTTTATTGACAATCAAAGTCAAAGATTTTTTTTTGAAATTTGAATCATGTAACACTGATTTTAGTTTTTCATATGTTTTTATCACACTGAAAATTTTAATGACTAATTTTATAAAATTAAACTTGACCGAGCATTTTTTTATGTTCATAGGTACGTACTGCATCAAGCAACATTCATCCTATTTTTGAGATGGGTGCGTATATAAATTCTAATACATCTATAATCTCATTACTTCAAAAATTTAATTTAAAATATGAATATATAAATTTGAAGAAATCAAATTAATGCATTCGAGACCTTGTTAAGATACGCTTCGCACACTAACACTGGCGAGTTTACATTTCATGAAGAATTTATGGACTTTATTCAGACTATTTTCATACTTTTCTCCAGAAACTTGAGTTGTTCGCGCTTCTAGTTCATTCAACCTATTTACTTTCTCTTTCGTTTTTCTAATAAAGCATATCCTTAGGATTACGCAGTCGCCGTAATAAGGTAAGAGTGAGTTCAGAAACAAATTTTTTGCAGTTCAAGAATATTTTGTATTTCTTACGAAGTTACATCAATTTACAATTTAAAAAAATGATTGCGCACGGTTTAAAATAAGGAAAATTACTTTTACCTGAATGTGGGTGTTGTAAGATAAAATTCGATGCTTACCACCAATCAATAATGTACTATTTACAATAATCTATGACTGTAACTTATGTAGCTTAAAAAAAGTGCTACAAGCTATTTTTCATTTGTCAATTGCACATAAAACCGCTCCACTAGATAATCCTCGCGTGGAAAGAAAAATATTTCCCAAACTTATAAAGCCACTTAACGCGTTGCGCTGCGCGCGCGTACAATGGTCAACATTAGTCAGACTATAAAGCCGCTTGGTCACGGTTGCCACTGGTAGAAAGTTAAATGCGAGCGCAAAAAACACATACAGCGAGTTGCCGCCACTACCGCCGCTACTCGTGCGCGATGAAAAAAACTGTAAGCAGTACTGCAATTAATGCAAACACTGGCGCTTAAAGAGAAAAGCTCTGAAAAATGAAAAGCTAGCTCGAGCGAAAAAACACGCGAGTCCTCGATAAGCGCGAAAAGTGAAACTGCAAAAGAAATCAAAACTAGTAATCGCACGACCGTTGCAGTACGTAACCTAGAGAGTGAGAAAGAGAGCAAACAACTACGTGTGTGAAAAAACGAACCAAAGAAGCCCGAAAACTTCGAGGAGAGGGCGGAAAGCTTATAACCTTATATATTGTTCATGTGAGTTTTTGAGTTCAAATAAGCTGCATAGCATCGAAAGAGCCGCAAGTGCGATACACAAAATGAAACATAAAAAAAATGTTCATACAAACTCAGGCGAGCAACAGAAAATTTTGTCACCGGTATAATGCACTTACTGCGAACTATTTTCCAGAACAAATTACACAGCGAGAAAAATAAATGAATTATTAACGTTGACGAA
This sequence comes from Trichogramma pretiosum, assembly GCF_000599845.2. Taxonomy (NCBI): domain Eukaryota; kingdom Metazoa; phylum Arthropoda; class Insecta; order Hymenoptera; family Trichogrammatidae; genus Trichogramma; species Trichogramma pretiosum. The sequence goes on along the minus strand of NW_019640863.1, from coordinate 73,151 downwards.
CTTTTTCTAAATTTGTTCGATTCTCCGCCGTTAAATTTATTCATTTGTTTACTTTTTCATCGGAAAACACGGGAGAAAACTTTTTCTTTGTTTCGCTCGTAACGCACAGCGAGATGCAATGCTCGCGCGCTCGCGATATCTTTATGACGAAAAGCTTGTACGCGAGCTCGCATGCACCTAATCATGAATGATGACGTTTACATGAGGCTCTATAAAATAGCAGATAGCACGGGCTATATGTGTGCTGCGCGCTACGCCGGCAATCTGTTTTCTTGCGCGCATTCGACGGCAAACGTGTTCGCAGGGTATCAGAAATTTTTTAGCGCAGTACTGCGCACACATAGACTGACGCTAAAGTTTTTTCCGATTCTTGTTTGATTAATTACTGCTGGCTTTAATTTTTGCTTTGTTTCCTTGCGCGCTGCCATATACAACAGGGATTTGTTCGTGAACGCGAAGGTTTTTTTTGCCATACGCGCTCTGCTGGGCTTTTAAGCTTGATTACATTTTTATGAGTCGTTTTTCGCACTTATAACTGAAGGAAATGATTCAAGTGAGAAATACAAGTAAAGATAGAGCTTTTCGTTTTCAATTAAAAGTCAAATAATTACAGGGGACAAGTTGAACACTCTTTCGAGGTTTAATTATTACAGATTCGTAGCAATTTCAGCCGATGGGCCAAGGGTTGCAAGCTGCCTCAATTGCGCCATCATCGTTATCGATAGGTTTATAAATCTTCTAAACAATCTGCGTCGCTTATAGAGTGGCCGTGTAGACGACGGCGTTTTGCGCTCTGTTATATCGGGCACAGGTCGTTTACATTTCCAGCGAATACGGCCATTAAAGTCCAGTACTTATAACCGCATGGCTATTAAATCGCGCATAAACGGCTGATCTGTTTCTTCTCTTTTTTAGCTTTGATTTATTTTTCAAGCGCTGTATAGCCCCGGAGCTATTGAACTGCTTTATTTAGCGCTTGCGCATATGGCTCGAGCTTTTTCGATGGAAAACAATTGAATTTCGCGTTTTAAACTGAATTTTGATCGTTTAATTCAATATAATTAGTTCTTGAAGCTCTCAAATGGAATAGAGAAAGCAGTTAATCAGAAAAGTTGGTGCATCAAGTAGTAGACTACTAAAAAGTATTCGAGAGAAGATGTCGGTACGTTTGGTCGGAGTAAAGCGCAGCTTGGAAGATAAAGCTGAGAAAATCGCGTCCAAGGAGTTTAGCTGGCAAAGAATTTTCCCGCAGCGCTCGAAATTTGTCCAAGTTGTCTGTTTGTATGAAGCTTTAAGTGTGGATTGCGGATGAAAAGAAAGAAAAAATGTACCTTAGTGCTTGGCTTGCCATCTTACTCATTCAATTTGATCTCTGGGCATTTTGATGTTTATTTATTTGGCATTTTCACTCACTCTATTTATTGATATCTGAAATTCACTCAAGTTTTTGAATTAATTATTTTATCACTGTATTGCATAATCATCTTGAAATAGCCCCAAAATTATTATTACATTTCAATGATTGGTAGGTCAAAGTTTCTTTTTTGTATCAATCAACCATTAGATAAGATACCCGCTCTCTGTGCTGCAGCATGTAGCGAGAGCATTGCAGTCTAAAACTTGCAGATAGTATTAATAATTCGAGCTTGTAAGTTAGCTCTGTCGGATTCCACGTGAAACTTTAACGTTCAAACGACGTTCAGGAGGAAGTTCATCGGACAGAAAGCAGATATATGAGCGCTATAGCACGTATAGTTCTATGGAAGTATTGCCTGGCCTAAGAGTCTGCGCGAGCTTAAGCCCAGCAGAGAGGGTCGATTTCGTGTTTTACACCGCCAAGTATAGTACATTTTATCACCGGACGTATAAGCCTTGCACATGGCTACTGGCGCTGTCCCGCGGAATCCCGCAACGGCTAAAAAATATTCGAAAGCTCCGTAGCGGGCCGATCTTTGCTTTCTCTAAAACCGCTCCAGAGGTAGATAAAAAGGAAGGCTAATCCAATCCAGAAAAAACTTCTGCTTGTCCAAGATTGGCAGTGAGCGAACTAAGATGTATCGTCTATTTTGCACTTCAACGTTGCCTTCTGAGCTTTCAGAAAATCTTCAATGTTGTTCCCATTTGGTAAAAGTGATTGATAAGGGCAAAATAATATGCCAATATGAATATTACATTAATGAAAAAGTTATATTTATGGAGGTGTGAAGAAAATTTTATGTTGCAAAAAAATCAACATTATTTTGAACAATCACAATAAAACTTTCCCTGTAATCTAGGCATGCACAGCTTTCCAATAAAGCAAAGTGAGGCAAAAATCACGGAATTTCTGGTAAAGTTTACCTCCCGTGGAGATATCCCAATTTCAAATGTATATAACCATCGGACGTATATCGAAAGTACTGACTTTAGCGATTCTATTCAAAAAAAGAGGGACGGAAATCGGGATCCGTTGCCATTGCTACTGCTCCTGCTGTTACTACTGCGTAATGGATACACGGAATAGAAAAAGGTAGCAAGAGAGGTATAAGGATGGCAAAGCACGCTATCCCAACGCTGCTGGCTACGGTGCGCAAAACGCAATACATTCTGCGAGCGAGAGGTGATACGGACATGCTATACGCAACGACAGCCCTCAATCTCGGGGCTCTGCTGCTACGTTTATCGAAGCTTCGGCCAGCAACAGCAGCAACACGCTAACGTCAATCCCTTCCCTCTGCTTCTCCGTGGCTGAATTTATGGACATCGATGTATTACGTAAATTGTAAACGATGCTCAGGCCGTCCTAAAGCACCAGCACTATTCTACGCCGAAGCAGCCTGACGAGTTTTGGTAGTGTGTGAATGAGAAGGAGAGAAAGTAAAGAGGGATCAATGCGGTACTTTTTCTTGCGCTTCGAAACGCTGAATGACCCAAGAGTTTCATCAAATTTTTGCTGGGACTTAACGTTTAAGATTCAGTTTAGTTCTACTTCTTTCGTATATCAAGCCAACAGAGTTATAAAAAGAGACATTCGCTTGGCAAAGAAGCATTATTTGCAACTACATTGCTATGTATATTTGAGATCAATCATACCAAGATCTTTAAAAACTTCAGAAAAATATACAGCCAAGATGGCATTGATTATAAGTGTGCTTTTAACGAACTACTTCTTACCATTGTTGACTTGAACTTATAATAATTGTTTTCATCTTAATATTGACTATTTAAACAACAATAATAGATTTATTTAAAATCTTACGCTTTGAATTTGAGGACACTATTTTATGTGTTCGAACTGTAGTAAATCGTTACATGAAACGTATTGGATCTATTCTACCTGCTCCTTTGCAAGACATATAAAAAAGTTGACTGCGATGAAAACCACAAAAACTCTTCGATTCAAAAATCATTCGTTTTAATGGAAGATGGCCATGCAGAGTACTGCACCAAAAGTTGCAAAGACCCTGGCAGTGAATACAATAGGAATTTATTTATTGACGACGCACGAGATTCGAGCTTTTCGATATATACTAAATCACACGCGCACGTACAGGTAACTACAAGCCTTCGAACTAAAGGAAACGCAAGGAAAGCGCGCGTACGAGGCCACTACCTTTTGTCTCGTTTTCTCTGCCATCGCATCGGTTTTCCGAATCCTTGTATACCCTTGTTCTTTTGCTGAACTCGGCTAATTCTGGACACCTAGCCTGCAAGATTAGGTTCTTTGTTTCCAATGGCTTGGCCACACTGTATTATTTTGTATTGAATTCGAGCCTTGAGCCTCGCAACTGGATCTCGGAAATCCTTATATCATTGTACTATTTCAACCTTGTAGACCAGGATTTGAGCTTATTATATTTACGTCATATGAATGTTTTCATTATTATTATTTTCGTGGAAAATATCTCCTGGATCACTTTCAGAAAAGTATTATCCATTTTTTTTAACTACACGATTTTAACTGTTGAATTATGAATGCCGCGTAGATCGAAAAAAATTTAATGAACTTTTTAATCATAAGGGAAGAGATAAGGAACTTGGGTAATAAATAAAAAACTGCTAAAGCTCCATGGTAAAATAACCCAAAAAGGGTGGCAAAAGCTTGCGCGGGGTCTAATATACTGATCCTTTATGATCCCCAACGCAGCCGTAGGAGGTTGAGAATAATTTTGAGGGCGTTAAACGATTACGCACTGGTCTTTCCTTATAATACGATAACCGCTAAATTGAAATTAGCGAAGCAAATGCGGATCAGTGTCTTTGAATATCGCATAAGTCAAAAGGTGGAAGTTTTAGCGCCTTAAGCACGCACCTTTTTCTTTCGCGCGAAAAGTAAAAAATTCGGATATGTTCAGGCAAACGAGAGAAAAGAAATTAAAAGGACGGATGCCGTGAAAAAGAACATAATGAATTTTCTTCGAGTGAAGCCGAAATTAGTTTTCTTAATTGAAGTCAGGAGCATGCGAATGTCGGCCGCCGAAGATCAGCCAGTATCTGGGTAACATTATTTTCTTGTATAATTGGAATCGTAAACCGCGATTTGGTTTAGTTGTCGCTGAGATTGACAGGAACGCTATCTAAACGACCTCAACTGAAACCAACGTAAACTCTGACATTATTTTCACAATGTTCTTTAATTTTAATTTAAACGAGATTATTTATTTGTTAATTTGAACTATCTGTAGTGAGAACTTTTGATTGACTACCTCAGCTATTTATTTAAATCTAAATCGGTTTTCGATAATTAGACAACCGTTAATATGTCAGTCTTGGTTATTCACATTCCTTCGATATCGACAGATTGTAAATCTATTGTTGCCACGTGTATTGTAAATGTAATTACTCATTAAATAATTGAAATGTATGAAGTCCATTCTTCTTTTTGATACTCGCAATCTTGATTGACCATATATGTATTTAATTAAAAAGGATTATCTATATAGGTAAATTTTCCGCAGTAATCAAATAACTTTTATAAATTTTTTTACGTTTATAAATATAGAATGTTAAAAATAAACAAATTTATAAGCATCGTTTTTGAGGTATCATATGGTCCTCGCTTTCTCTCAACGTAAAAATCGTGTATGGCCACGGTCACACATTGTTTCTTGCATTTTTATTTTGCGTTAATTAAAATTCACCAGCTACTGGTCAGCAAAGAAATAAGAAAAATATGTAGGGTTAATTTTAATAATTGTATGTGATAATTTTTTCCGAGCAGAGGTGTAAATGTGAGTGAATTTCATTATTCATCCACGTGAGAAACCTGTGAAATTGTCTTTTTTGCGATAAAATTTCGCGACTATATACAGTCTACCGTAGAGTAAACTACTGTATCTTCGCACATCTCATTGAGTAAAAATAATTCACGTACATAGTTTATGAAATTAAATCGGAAACTAGATATTTGAAAATGCATAATTTTTCGAAATAGATTTAATTTAAGTATCAGAGTTTCTGTTTTGTAAATCATATATATGAATTACTGCGAAACAATTAAAATGTATAGATGTCATTATTCTTCATACATTTGTCTTGAATAAGTACGAAATAAATGACTATTAGCAGAGAAGGCAGTATATACATACAAATTTATGGTAAAGAAGCTTAGTGTGACCATCGATATATTTAACATTGTATGCGATGTCGTATGTTAAATCATTTTATAGTAACTTGTTCGAAGTAAGAGCATAGTCATCCTTTTATCAGATCTACTATTATCAGATAGATGATTAATTAGTTACTAGTAGCTTTTGAACTTAAATACGGAGTTAAAATAAAAAAAAAATTGTCCACTCCTACGATATATCTATGTTTTTCATTGGAAAGCATACAATTTTGGTAATTAATAAATCAGTTAGATGAAAATTTATTTTAGAAAACATATTGTAAAAATTTGCATATTTTATGTACAAAATTTTGTTCGTAGTTAATGTAACAAACGAGTTGAAACTCAAGTTGATTAAAATTAAATTCGGTATATTTAAATTTACATTTTATTAATGGAGAATAATGCTAGATGATTTTAATGAAGCGCTCGATACGAAGTTAAATATAACTCATTTTAGAATTCCTTTTTAAGGAATGAAATGAATATTTGCACCGACTATCTCAACAATCTTGATTTTCTCACTTTTTTTCGAGAGCGAGTAAGAGTAAGTTTTTTTTCTTTCGAAGCCAAATGCATTTGGACAGCTCCGATTTGCCATTCTCATTCCCAACGAAAGTAAGCTTTCATGCTCTTCTTGCAAGGTTCATCTCCTATTTCCATATTCAAATTCTTGGTTACTTAAGCCTAGCACGGTATCTCATGGTCATTAACGAAGTTATTTCTCCTTCAAGCATTCGAATTTGTTACATTAAAAAATCGGATGATCTAGAAACGAACTTGATGGCGGAGATCGTATAAAATGACTTGGACTAGCATTCGGTACATTTTACTGCATTTTAATTCGTACGATCACACTTATTGATGATTCTTTTAAAGATATTTAAAATTTAGATTTTAGATTTCACAGTAATTTCGTTTCAGATATAATTATTATTTTATCTGGTGAAAGCATTTACTTGTAAAGTACTTTTAAATAAAAGTGCAAACTTTTTAAGGAAAAACACTCAAGCTAAAGTATAATAATTCGCGATAATGATCAAAGACAATGGCAAATTTTAGTTCATCAAATTCAAAACTATCCATTAGTAAAAATTATGAAAATTATTATTCTATTATGAAAAGTTTTCTTGCGCATAATAAGTAATTATCTAAGTAGATAATGCCGTAACCCCTGCAGTACAATTAGAACATAGACAAACTATTTAATCCGAAAGTTACGAAAATCTCGAAATTTGTGAGAAAATGAATCACGAGGACAAAAGCAGGGTAGCATTCTAATACCGAATAATCCTCTTGCCATGTGCAACCATAATTATTCGATAGTAGAAATGCAAATAAATAAAGCTTTAAGCTCAAACTGATCCATTGCAGATTCTATATTTTTGCCTGCGAGTCACATGTACGTTTTCAATTACAAGTTTATATCCAAGATAGCCAAGTCTGAGAAAAAAGTTGCTAGCGGAAACGTATGCCGCTTAGGTCGTGCTTTTTCCTTTCCGGTCGTTTGGAGACGCAAGCGACCTAGTGAAAAGAGAAAAGTGTCCAGCTGTGCGTATATATATAGTACCACACGTTTATATATCTATATATTTTAAGTATAGCACAAACCCAAGTAGTGTGAAAGAAGTATGAAAACACTTTTACGCAGCTTACTCGTTGGTATTGAGGTGTCAAGACGTATGGAGTGCAAGCAGCCCTAGAATTTATCGACCACCAAGAATGATGCATGATCTCTTTTTTATAAATTATTTTTTTTTGTTTGAAAAAGTCTTTATTCTATAAATAATCAACTTTTTCTATTTACTCTTTCATTGCAACTACAAAATTATATAACTTAACTATAGAATTTACCATTTAATAAAAACGATTGGAAATAAAACTCAAAGCTCGAAGATACGAAAAGAAAATTGTGATGATTTTATTACAGCACTATAAACTTACATTGAAGGAATCACTTGACATTTATTGCTGGTTCAATACCGCCGTAGAATAAATTGTATTAAACTCTTCTTAATCTAAACGTTGCATTGTAATGAATTTTATTTTTCATTTTCAAGTTTATTTTATTCAAAAATACGCGCAGATAAATTTAAAGATATAAATTACCTTATTTTAAAACGACGTACGAAAAAGTTTTACAGTGAACGATGTCTGCTACTCTAAAACTTTTGAATGGCTAGTATAGCGTGCGGTAGCAAATAAGCGTACTTTAACTGTCAATCATTTAAACTTTTGTAATAAAAAATAATTGCGAACTTGTTCGTAAATCCTTAATTAAATTGTCTCAGTGAACAATAAAAATGTTAAAAACCACCATTACATTTTCGACTAAAATTTGAGTTAGTGTAAATACTTTTATACTATATAAATATCAAAATTCTACGGAGATATTGGAAAAAACATGATTGAAACGAAGTATAAGCTCTGTGAATAATTAAAAACTCAAATGAAATATTTTCCGACGAGCTTCCGCAAATTTTCCAAGGGAAATTTGATCTTAGTGTCATGTTATATTATTTTTATTGAAACGTTGAATCGATCCGTAGTCGTGATGTAGAAAAAAAAAGCTCATTTGAAATCCATCAATTGAGGTGATTGAGTCTTTATTGAAAATAAAAAAGCTTAGTTGAAAAAGAAAGGGAAAAGAGCGTAGATCGTCCGTGAAAAATGCCTAGATTAAAAAACAGGGAAGAGAGCGTGCATACTTGCCAGGGGTATACGCTCTCGGGTTTTAATCAGTATAGTATCAGTGAGTGTATAGGTGTACATTTTACAAATAGGATGTGCAACCCTCGTGAACGTGTCCTGGGTATTTCGATTATCGCAAAAAGAATCGGATGCGTGTGTGTGTATGTCCGTGTGTCTCGTGCTTCGAAACCAGTTGATTGAACGCCGCAGTAAAACGAATAAACGGACGAAAAAGAGAAATAGAAAAATGGCTGGCTATGGTCAGGTAGCTCGCTTGCATATAGCCGCCTACACACGCTGGTTGTACGTATCCTGCGCAGCGCACACAGGCTCTGAGCGGCGAGGTAGCGGAAAATTAGAATCTGTTCGTTGAAAACCGTCGCTCGACCACGACTCGATTCGAAGGACTCGGGCAGCTAGCCAGCCTGCAACGGACCCGTATCATTTCGTGAGTGCCTGCTGTGTACCCCCTACCTTCCTAGGCTCGATGCTATATTAAATCGACCGATTCGTCGCAATCGCTCGTCGTCGCTGGTCTGCCTTAGTTTTCGAAAAATCCACGGTACGAATGACCTAGGCAACTCACGAGTTCGACTGGTGCCTTGCAGCAGTTCTTCTACGTATACAGGTGTTACTTGGCACTCGTCTCGACAGTTTATATTGGTGTGTAAACGTGATCGAAAAACAATAAAAGTTAAAACGCCTGCAGAAGCGTATTTGGGCGAAAAACTATATACATACGAGAGCGGGCGAGATCGAGCGAATCGATAAAACACGTCACTGTAGGTTTGATGGATTTTCAGGCAAACCATTATCCTCGGTATGCAAGCAGTGCAGCAACAACAGCAGCAGCAGTGGCTATCCCGTGACTTTTCTTCTATTTTGTTTCCTTTATTTTGAACGATACAGGCACAACTCGGTCGTGCATTAATAGCTCGAAGAGTGAATTTTTATTTTCCTTTGCTCTCACTCCACTCAGCTTGGCTTTACTTTTGACTGTGCAAGCAATACCTCGTCGTCGCGTACATTCGATCGATCGACGCTTTTGCCGATAACTGCATTGTGACAATTTTCGACTGATTTACCAAAAGGCCAGAAAAAACAATTCTACTAATGGAATATACTGGTGAAACAGAATTTTAACTTTTTTTTCATCTTCACTGACACTCATGCAAAATCACTCATATTAATCAAGTGCTACAATAGTTTTACATCTTTGTTTAAAAAGTCATTTATAAAAGTGAAAATTTCTGTCTAGAAAATTGTGTATCAAAATGTAAAGATGAAAATTGAAGAAGAACGCATATCTTTTGCCCATCAGTTTTTTAAAAATTTCTTCAGGTCTTTCGAGTTTTTTTTTAATTTTCTGCGAGTAAGTTTAATCTGAACTGAATAATAAAATTATTGTTTATGATTTTCTTATGTTAAAACATCAAGTAATTCAACATCAAAGAATATCATACGATTATAAATCAAGTCTCGCTGAGTTTTCATTTTATTTGCACAATCATTTTCGAGCAAACACAGTCAAGACTCGCGGCGCGTTAGTGCTAAGCTTGATTAATCAATCTCTTTTCTCGATCATTGCGCGCCAGACGCCGGCAAACGCACAAATATTATAGTTGAAGTAATATGCGCAAGGACTGCTACTAGAAGCCGACCCACTGCTACCACGTACCGGCGGCAGATAAAATAAACAAAAATATACAGCCGGTGTACGTCGATGCGTGTATTTATGTATTTGGCCTGTATATGCGCGTAGGCGCGTTCGTGGAAAGCAATTTGCGGCTGGAAAATTCATCTTACGACGTGGCATGAAACATAAATACGACGACTTCTACATGTTTGTGCACACAGCATGTGCCTGGGCGCGTTATGAGAACATACAGTAGCTTATAAGCTCTGGGACACTTGTATAATGCGCGGCTCGGAGCTATATAGGCTCGCCGCTCTATGCGCGCTCGCTCGTGTGCAAGTATCGATCGTAACAGTTTGCGCTGTTCGAGCTTATCACTCCTCTCGCATCGATCATAAATACGTAAGAACACACATACTCGCGCGCATGTCGCATTTTACTTGCTGCAACTTTTATTCGCGTAATGCATATGCGTAAGCCGATAGAAAGTGCATGCGATCGGCCAGACAAGATGAGACAATGAGAAAAACATGAGATGACTAAGGCGACGATGACAGGGATGCATTTGCTAATCGTGGTGGCAATTTTTGGACGACTCGCGAAAGAAGCGACAGTTTATGGTCTAGCCCGGGCGCGGTCTGGATTTTCGCCTCTTGAAAAGGGAGATAATTTCTTGTAATTACCGCAGCACTCTGCGCCGCTCTGCTCTCTCTACCCCGTGAGGCTTTTACCCATTTCCACCATACTACGGCTGCCTCGACTACGGTAATTGTACTTAATGAGATCGTTGTTGTACTCGCCGCTGTTGTTGTTATTGTTGTGCATTTTGTATTTGCCACGATACAAAGCTCCTTTAATGCACTGCGATGTTTCACGTGAACGCGTGTATGTATAATCTGCGCGCGGTACACTACTCCACGTAGCCGGGCTCAAAGATACTTTTTCCCGCATTGATTTTGTCATTAACGGTCTGTTTGTCGTACTCGATGACTTCTTCTGTGCACGCATTAAAGTTAAAAAGGCCGCTGCGAGTTGCCTTTTCAATGTAAACAGTAATTTAAAGGCGCGCAAATTACTCGACATTCAAGAGCAGCGTTTAAGCGATCACTTGTCAGTTTGAAAAATTACCCCCCGCAGAAGCATTCGAAGTACCTTGACAAACGCTGTTCGTGGTTTTTTTTTTTCATAAAAACGATGTTTGTTGCGTGGAATAATTAGTTGAAATCCTGTAGATGTCTATTTTTTGTATCATATGTGCTTTGGAAAATTTGCTGCAACTTATTGCTGCATTTCCTTGTTTCCCCGCGATAAATCGGTAGTTTTTTATACTCTACTAGCAGAATTGCCATAGATTATCCGTACGACTTTTCCGTCGACACTCCTCGAATTTTTCTCTCCTCGCCCGCACACTTGATAATCTCTCGCTGCCGTGTACGCTGCGCGTGAGTTTACGTAACACAATAAAAAAGTTTAACTTACAAGCGCGTATGCACGCATATCGAAGATATGGGAAGAGAGAAAAAAGCTCGTGCCAGAGACTGTATGGCCCACGCGTATACACATCGGCAAACCATCATCTTGCTTTTGTTATTCGCACATGTTGAGCGCGCGCGCAAAGGCTGCATTAACAGATTAAAAGTGGAAAAAAACAGCGCATCGAGCGATATTACTTGCAGCGCAGTGCAATATAACGCACGCTCGCACCCCCCAACTCGCGGGGCCATAAGCCGCTGTACTGCCGCTGATGCTCTTCCGAAAGCTTTCCTCCTAGCGCGCTTATATTTTAAAAGTCCTTTCTATATATTATGCCGGGTGAGAGGATCTTTTCTTGCCATCCACTGTGAGAATCTCGTTTCCGTCAGCTATCTATTTTTTTATCGCTCATTGGGTTATTTCAACCGAGAGCTTGTTTTTTTGTTAACCAAGAAAATTCCTGTTAAAAGTACTTTATCTTCGGGCATAGATATTTCTCATTGCTTATCTCCGGTCCATGAAACGACTGATGAAAATATCACTCGATTCATTTATTTTTATTAAAACGATTGATTCAACAGTGAGAAAAATAACATTCTTAGAAGTTTCTAAGCAAGAGGTAAAACTTGTTTCGCAGACCTGTTTATAAAAACATATTCGTACTTTACGGTACGACTGCAGACAATATCCCTCAGAGCAAATGATCACTCAATAGACAAAGGACGTAAACAGTTGCACAGTAAGCACCAAAGTGCAAACAGAACACGTTATCGGTCAGATTTGCCGGAAGATAAGCTACGTATAAAGAACAGCGCGATTTACGTGCATAAATAGGGCTGCTCGAGCGACGTCGTAAAAGTAGTGCTAGCCCACCTGCGATGCATCCTCCCACGACTCTCACTGTGTCATATCTCGTTTCTCTCTATATGCGTGTATGTATAAACTCACAAGTTACGTCTGCTTTTATGCACGCGCGCGCATATAACGCTGATGCAGGAGAGAAAAGCAAAGAAAAGAGAATTACGTTCGGAAATCGAGTATGTAATCTCGCGAATCGAACAGCATCTTTTTTATCTCAAAGCTCGGCATAATACATCTCGCGCATCGCGTCTCGCGTCTGCCGAGCCCCGGTACAAATATAGACTTTTGCATGCAACGGTTACTTCTGCTCTTTCGCCTGCGCGCAAATATAATGTCATGCAAATCCAAGTTTTACGATGCACTCCGAAACACGTATATTTGCACGCACTGTACGAAGTTGGTTTGCTCTCTGCGGTGGAATTGCAACGCTGCAGTCATATGCGACATACGATGCATGAGCTCTATAGTGTGTCTACGTGCATTGTTTAGGGCTATCTTCCCCTTGGAAACGAGAAAGATTCATAAATCAAAGTCTTAAAACGTAAAAAAATTGAAAAATCTAAAATTATGATTTACTGAGTGAAAGAGACAAAGAGAAAAATACGCACAAGATTCTCAAAAAATCGTATAAAAACTTGTGAGCGTCTATCGTTATTCACAAAATTTTGTAAGGACTTAAGTCCATTTTGCGGAGAGCGAAGGCAGGGCAAAACGACACGAGTCTACTTTTTCTAGATCTAAAATATGATGCGGAGTGTAATCTGACTCAAAAAATAGTATGATGATTTCAAACATAACTGACGTGCACGTTGAATTTTGCGAATTTAATTTTAATAGTTAGTACATTAGGTAATCAAGGCCCCATTACCGTGACCATCTAGAAGTAAGGCAAATCAGAATAACAAAAAATATGTGCTCCGAGAAAAAAAAAAATATCGTAGTTTCAGACCTTGTGTCGTCCGCGTATTGTTAGATACTCAAATGCAACTCAAAACGCGTTTTTCTCGAATTATTTTTAATATTAATATAAACTTAATTATATTCATAAGTAGTTGTTAAAAAGTAAATAATAGGATAATGATTTGACGTTGATATTATTTTATCATTTGAATTTAAGATAAAAGGATTTCATAAAAGTACACGCAAAAAGTAACAGAATAAATTTCAACAGATAATTTATTGTTCTTCTTTTATTTAATGTTCCCATTCCTACAAGATATACATTTTTTGTTTATCCCGTTTCGGGCCAAACGGACGAAATTTTAGTTATTTTTCCACTCGCTGTAAACTCTGTGAAAAAATTATGTGAGAAATGTCAGAATAGTCATAACCGACGTAAAATTTTATGAACTTTTCGAATCCAGCGTCAGAATTGTCAAAAAAGTTGATGTGTAAAAGTTATGAACAATTAAACAATAAAAAACACGATTTTTTTGAAAAAAAATTTGATTTGATCCGAATTTTCGAGTCGAAACAGACTTGCTCTATAAGTCTAACACGTTTTTTTGCGTCCATGGGGTGTAGACTTAAAAGTCCAATAGTTACGATATCGAAATTTAACATGGCAAACACGAAAATGGCGCTTCGTAGAAAAAAACCGTATATGAACATAGTCAATTTTTTTATATGTCAACCAAGCGCCTAGGAAAAAAACTTTATAGAGAAAATGTTGAATTTCGATATCGTAATTATTGGACTTTTAAGTCTACACCCCATGGACGCAAAAAAACGTGTTAGACCTATAGAGCAAGTCTGTTTCGACTCGAAAATTCGGATCAAATCAAATTTTTTTTCAAAACAATCGTATTTTTTATTGTTTAATTGTTCATAACTTTTACACATCAACTTTTTTGACAATTCTGACGCTGGAATAAAATTTGACGTCGGTGATGACTATTCTGACATTTCTTACATAATTTTTTCACACAAAAATAACTAAAATTTCGTCCGTTTGGCCCGAAACGGGTTATTCATAGCTTCGCTCGTTCGTGTCTTCTTTTTATTATGTTATATCGTTTAAACCTTTGAACTACCTACTTATTATTAAATGATACTTTAGTCCTTCTCTAGTAAACAAATTATTGTAAATCAGTGATTTAATCGTAACTTCCTCGAAATGTTTAGTGAGACAGAGAAAACTCATTTTGTCTAATTGAAAGTTCCAGAGAGAGCCATGGTTTCAACTAGCGTTATCAATTTAACAACATTCTGCACAATCTAAGAACGTATTTATTTAAATTATTGTTCTCGTCGACTTAAATGATACACATGTACTTACAGCGCTGAGTGTATAATTATCCAATTGAATCAGAGGGCCAGCATTTATATGGCAAGGAATAGAACTTTTACATATAATAATCTGGATCAACGTACGAGTTTTAGGATGAAATTTGTACCAATCGCTACTGCAGCTAAAAAAACCATACACAAAGTTTTTCGTTTCTAAATCATAAAAATGTGACTAAGAATTCTAAGTAATTTGAAATCTAAAAAAATTTAATGAATATTTTGGAAGAATTTTTTATACGTTTTAATTACTTTTTAAACTTCAAAAATTTCTGAATATTAATATCAATGATTTATTGACAGTATCTGACAGTGTGCCGAAAGTATTATAATTCAATTCAGTTATGATACGTGTAGTATATAGATTTTCTGCAAGACTTGATTGTAAGACTCAACAAAACTAATTATTCGACGGAGAAAATAATCCGATGTACTACTACTACATGTAACGAAAAATATGTATGAAAACAATTGCACATTAGTGGAAAATCGAAGTTTTGAAGTTTTTTAAAAATGTAATAAAAAGGTGGAGAAAAATTTCTCAAAAAATATAATTTTAAAATTTTCTGAAAAGATTTTATAATAACGTGTGTTGATATGCTTTTTTCTGCAAAACGAGGAGTTGATGTTTCGAGTTTGGTTGAAAAAAAATTCACACAAGCAGTGGCGGATTAGAAAAAGACCCCCTTCACACAAAGTTTCATTTGACGCTCATGCAATTCGATAAACACTCACATAAGATTTGGGATTGATAAAAATACTAGGAAAAAGAAAAAAAATTATAAGAGCTTAAAGAAATTTAGAATAAACGTTTTGGTTTAAATTAAAAGTATTAAATGATTTTTAAGTTAATTTTTTCGGTAAAAAAGCATTGTTATTACTTATCAGTAACTTATCTCTTAGCAGAAATAATCAGTATGTTCGCAAGTTCATCAAAATTTTTCACTAGCGTATGATCAATTCAGGATCGCGATATTATAAAGTGAGGTTTATTAAAAATCCAGTTTTAAAAAATTTGTGAAAAAAACTCTTGGCTGGTCGTGGCTTGAACAGTAATCTGTAGAAAAAAACACTACCATGACAGTGAACAAAGGTGTGATGATGATTAATCGCTCGAGGCTCGGGTAATACACAATTTTTTAATTTTAATCATGTTAACACACTTTTTAATTCAAATCATAGTAAATCTGCGATTAAGTATCTGCATATTTATAAATGTAAATTATCATTTCTTCTAGCAGTTGTCGTTCGTTTAATCTTTGCAACCTTCTTATATTTTCTATGATTGTATGTGCATCAGCATTTATTGCCCAAATTTTTTCTCTTGCTTGTCACATGCGTAGTCTTCGTGACCTTCATTGACTGTTTTTCAGTACAGGGAGAAGTTGCTTTGAATACCAAATTTCTTATCACCATTGTTACATGAGCAATCTTTGCGACTTTCATGGACTGTTTTTGTGTGCAAGAGCAAGCATCTTTTATGTCCGAATTTTTTTTCGCATTAGTCGCATGGGTAATTTTTGTGAGCTTCGTGAATTGCATTTTTGTGTCTGAGCAAATGCGATTTTTGTCCAAATTTCTTTTCATAATTATTGCATGTGCAATCTTTGCGACCTTCGTGAATTTTTTTTTGGTGCGAAAGCAAATGCAATTTGTTTTTAATCTTACTTTCGCACTCGTTGTATGTGTAATTTTTCTTGACATCATGTTTTCTTCCTTGATAGAAGTTTAATTGACTTCTTTGTTTAAATTTCTTTTCGCACTTATCGCGTACTGTCTTTATGTGCAACAGCAAACTATGTTTATTTCCAAATCTCTCGGTGTACTTTTCACATAAGTAATCTCTGAGAACTTCGTGTAATATTCTTTTGTCTTTAACTAACGTTGATTTATTTTCAAATTTTCTTTCGCACTTGTTGCACGTGAAATTTTCGCGATTTTTGTGTATCAATTTTTGATGCGTAATCAAACTCGATTTTTTCACAAATTTTTTCTCACAATTGTCACATGGAAAATCTTTGCGGACTTAGTGTTCTGATATTTGGTGTCTACTCAAATTACTTCAGAACTCGACTTTTTTTTTGCACTTGTCGTATGCGTAATTTTTTCGTTCATTGTGAATTGTACCTCGGTGTGTTATCATGCTCGATTCGAGTGTAAATGCCTCCTGGAAAATATCACAAACGTACTTTCGTCGTCTGAAATAAAAATATCTTTCACAATTACAATATTATCTGAGACAACTTCCTCTGATTTCTTCTTACTTTTATCCATTTTGATGCATAAATTAAACGATGGATCCTTTTATTTAGTTTCACAAAAATTGAATAGGTACAACTTCTCTTCTAACATATTGTGGCTTCCGTTATCGGAAAGGGCAACATTCAAACTAATTTGATTTTACTACAAACATGATCAGTGTGCCGAAACTACTATACTATGTCAAAATCTTTTATGATCATATTTTGTTTACAATTGAATTATCGATTTATCTGTTCATACATTTTGCTTACAATACTTGAATTCAAACTTAGCGACAATGTTTTTGGATAATCTTTTGTTCTTTTAAAACTAAGTGTTTCAAAAAAATTCCCTGTGACATAAAGTAATATTGTAAAAAATTTAATATTCATCACAAAAATTACCGCCCCACGCTATAGCGGCTACACGGAGAGTAATACTATACTAAATATCAACACATTCGCTAGCAAATATTGCTATGTTTTCTAGGAAAAGAAACCCAGAGTCGATATATATTAATTTTTGTGCTACCCCAACCTAACGTAACATTTTACTCCCGCTGCGCAAAACCAAAATGTTCCTTTAGGCTGGGGGATTCACAAAAAATTGTATTTGAACCCATGTAGCGAGAAAAGAAGGTCTTAGAGCACATGATTATCAACCTCGGCTTCGCCTCGGATGATGAAAATATTCGACCTAATGCTGCTTTCTGCTATCATAGAATTATTTTATTCGGCAATTTTTACAAACATTTGCTTGCCTCTAGAAAACTAACCTATCTAACATTTGTGTATTTTTATTAGCGCAGTTCGTATTTTAACCTTATATTAGTTATCTACATATATCGCGCATATATTATCTGATCGAAATTTTTCGTATAAATACCAATCGGACAGTTTTTATGCCACTTGCAGGAATTTAGTATACACCATCTGTTGATGAAATCGAGAAGTTTTGCTCATGGTAAAAATTGTTAAAATACAAATAATTTTTGAAATATTCATCCACAAATTTTCCCATAATCTATAGTTAAATTTGCTACATACCAATTTTTACTATGTTATCAAAGCAATTTTTAGAATATCTCATAAATATTTTTGAATTACAAAGTTACAAAAATAACTCGATATTATAGTAATATTTAGCATGTACATAGTAGAAAAGGCCCATATTCCGACTCAGAGGCACTTGTACTAGCGAATATAGTAAATTTTGCTTGCGAGTATGTTGATATTCAATATAGCATTATTCTCCGTGTACGGTATGCTCCATAACCCGCCACTGCGTAAAAGTTACATAAAATATTGCTTCCTCATAGAGGAAGCTCTGTGATAGGCTCGAAAACGAGATTTTGAACCAGACCTCGTAGGACAATTTGGTTTACATATTTGTAAACTTGATTGAATAATCAACAAATGTCCGTATGTATGTATGTGTGTGTGTTTGTTTTCTGGGCTTTTTGGCTAAGATAAAAGTGTAGGTAATCTTACACGAAATTCTAGAAATCTTTAAGTTTTTTAGGATTTTCGTATGCATTAAAGAAAATTTGAAATTCAAAAATTAAATACGAATTTTCCCTTCAATAACCAAACTCTTTCATTAACCCATTAACGCGCAAAAGTGCAATTTTGTGCATGAATTTTCCGTTGTAAAAAAATTATAGATAAAGTTAAAATATTTTCTTGAAAATCCACACCCAGAGGTTTTTGGGTATGCTCTTTCAGTATCCGGTGTTATTTTTGCGATAAATAAACATTATCATCGTTTATTTTGCCATTAAAAACAAAAAACGTGATTTTTTGACTCAAAATTTTTTTTCAAAGTCGATTTTCTACCTTGTCTTGCCTTCGGAGGGTTCCCATAACACCAGAAATCGTGCACTTTTTCTCTGAACCTTCAAAAAATGCGCTGCCGCGATTTTTATCTAGCCCCTATATTTCTAAAATGGAGAATTTATACCGGGCAGTGGTTCACTCATTTTTTACTCAGAACCTATTTTACATGCGCTAAATATGAACTCAAAAGTACTATTTGGAGTGTAAAAACTTATTTGAAATCGTTTAGAGAATACGTGTGATTTTTTCAGAATTTTTCAGACCACTTTGAAAATTTTGCAAAATACGACCATTTCCCGGCCTGTCGAACAAATCCAAAATATTCCAAAAAAATCTGAAAAATTATTAAAAAATTCTAAAAAAAATTCACATATATTGGACAAATTTGAACACTTTTCATTGTATGACTTTCTTTTATAAAGTCAATAATTTACAAATAAAAAATAAGGCAATTTTCATATCGCTGCTCGGTATAAATTCGCCATTTTAGAAATATAGCGGCTAGATAAAAATCGCGGCAGCGCATTTTTCGAAGGTTCAGAGAAAAAGTGCACGATTTCTGGTGTTATGGGAACCCTCCGAAGGCAAAGCAAGGTAGAAAATCGACTTTGAAAAAAAATTTTGAGTCAAAAAATCACATTTTTTGTTTTTAATGGCAAAATAAACGATGATAATGTTTATTTATCGCAAAAATAACATCGGATACTGAAAGAGCATACCCAAAAACCCCTGGGTATAGATTTTCAAGAAAATATTTTAACTTTATCTATAATTTATTTACAACAGAACATTCATGCACAAAATTGCACTTTTGCGCGTTAATGGGTTAAAATAATTTTTTATGAGGAAGCACTTTGCCAATGAATTGGCAGCGGTTTTTTATAGGTAAAGGTGCTAAATATAATTAATAATGTTGATACATACTTTTTATCAAAAATTGTCATTGAATGATCGATATAAAATTGACCCGATACACATATTAAAGATATGTAAGACATCCACGCTGCAAATGATAATACCATGGATATTTTTTCAAATGAATCTGTACCTTGAAGAGCCTACAAAAGAAGTTTCGACTTTCTTTATTAATGGTTATTTAATCGCAAATAATATCATTTCAAACTGCTCATAAATGTTAGTAAAAATTTTAAATGGCTACTGCAAATATAACCAATAGTTGGAACCAGATATTAATTCTAGCAAAATTGTTATACTTAAAATAAATTGAGTTTTTTTTCAAAAAATTATGTGAAGAAACTCGCCATAGCGGCTAAGCATTTCTAGAATTTTTTTTTTAAATAACACAATTTATTGTGTATGTGCAGTTTAAAATTTTTGTTCATAACTATAATACTTATAGAAGTAAAAAAAATATTACTATGAAGTAACTTAATTAAAAAAAATTCAATCAATCTACCTCAATTTAATTACGAAAAAATTTTTTTAAAAATCACGTGTATTTAGTAAGTCAAATTTTTCTTGAGATCTCTCGTATGGGTACTCCACGTCTGCGCTTACAATTCTCAATTTTTCTTACGAGTAGTACAAAATATTTTTCTTCACAAGAGTGTAAAGTGCACATTTCATCACGCATGTTGAATGTAGAGACCGGTTCGTTTGTCACAGCGTGCGATTGTTTTCGTTGTCGCATCGTTCACACTATTGCACGCTGTGCTACTACTCATCTGCTCAGGGAAAACAATTGCCAGCTTGTACAGTAAGCCGGTTTCTTCACACGATACACGCGAGTATTGTGACATATTTTATTCTCGCATGAAGCAAAGTTTAAAAAAACTAAAAGCAATTTCTGTTGTATAAAATTTTTCTTAAAGTCAATATTCTTTCAAGTACGTTATGAAAGAATCAATTCTTGAAAAATCGAAAATGTACAGTAAAAAGGGCTCCATTTTCATTGAAACATAAAAAAAGTATGGGTAAAGCAATATCTGTTTTTGCTCGCCATTCTAGAATTTGTGTTATTGATAACTACTATTTATACTAACTGCATATCCAAGAAAAGGTAATGTTATTGTCAATACATAAATTTTGATGCAGTACATCGGTTTCACAATACAGTTCAGTTGTTTAGCCATTCTGTTGAGAAAAAGTTATTAATCAATTCAAAAATCAATATATTATTTACATAAACCAATATACGTAACTCTAATAGTCTACCATGGAAATGGACTATTTTAGCTAGCTTTATGCGGATATATCTGTTTTCTTCCTTTGAAGTAATGTATACGTCTGAGATTTGCGTATATTCGTGTAACTTGTCACAACGATAACTATTGGAGAGCGATAAAATGTAAAAAAAAATTTGATTTGATAAATATATGCACGTGCGTCAGTTTGCAGCTCAAGCTTAGCAAGGGTTGCATTAACAAAAGCATATTATACGTGATGACACCGTACGAGAAGTAATTACTTTCCGCACGTTCTGATAAAATATCGTGCTTTGAATATTGAAAATAGATTTTTCAGCTGTTTTTCTCGTACAGTTTTCTTTTTTAGGGTAGGCAAGACACTTCGGTGTAGACTCATGAAGAAATAAAAAATTCAACACTTTAAACTTTATACCTTTGGCTCTTGATTGAACGAAGGATTTGAAATAAAATAAAATTTAAAGATACGGCACGAGTTTAAATCTATTTTCAAGCATTCAAGAGATATTGATGAATTTTTAATTGTTTTAACGTATAACGTAAGAACGAGTCGACCGACTAAAAATCTCTTCGTTAAATCACGAGCCAAGTATATAAACTTAAAAAAATGTCAATTTTTAAATTTCAGATGATCTTACACCGTAATATTCTGACCATCGCAAAAAAAACTAACCGGAAAAAACTGATGAAAAATTGACGATTTTAATTTGCAAACTTTACTGCGAGTAAATATTAAACCGATCGAATTTTTGGTTTTTGAATTACAATTTTATGAACAAAACCATGTTTCCTTCTCACAAAGCTATGTACCCCTTTAAAATAATGAGCTGTAAGAATAGCATTCTAAAAATGCTACCAATGACCACTATCGTAAGTTGCGCAAATTTACACTTGTTCCGTTTTTTTTGCTCTATATTTGCTATGGAAAACGACTCGCGTAAAAAATATTTAGTATTTGATTATTTGCCAAATGTGAATATCATAAAGCATTTGTCTAAAATGTGTTCAAACCTCGTGCAAATCAATCTACAGCCGATCGCCAAATTTTCAATTTTCACTAAAGAACCTTATTTCTGAAGTTTTTTATT
Source organism: Trichogramma pretiosum (assembly GCF_000599845.2). Classification (NCBI taxonomy): domain Eukaryota; kingdom Metazoa; phylum Arthropoda; class Insecta; order Hymenoptera; family Trichogrammatidae; genus Trichogramma; species Trichogramma pretiosum. The sequence continues at coordinate 51,288 of NW_019640863.1, read as the reverse complement.
GATCGACATCGAAATATAAATTTGGGTCAAAATAATACTTTTTTACAAAACCGTGCGCACGTATGTCACCGATCTTGACGCGCTTTTAGTATGTTATAGTATGTAGTAAAGAGGTCCCAAAAAAAATGTTTAGGCCCTCTCCCCCCTCCTTCCCCAACTTCCGGTATAAACGTCCATTTTCGATCTATATTTTTTCTGAGGACATGAAGCAATTAAAAAATCTGAAAAAATTCACAAAAATACTTTTTAACAATCCAAACAACCTTGAATTTTTTCAGATTTTTTAAGTTCTTCAGGCCTTCAGAAAAAATCATTGAAAATTCTAAAAATCGAGATACGGCGATATTAGCCGATATTGTAAACGGAAATTTTTTCAGATTTTTTCAGATAACCTAACGCACTTTTTGAAGCCAAAAAACGCTTTTTTTGACGAAAATAATTTTTTTAGGACGGTACGGAGCCTCAAAAAATCTGGAAAAAATTTTTTCTCGTTTTTTTCATCCAAATACATTACCTCAAATTTTTTCAGATTTTTTAATTGAAGGCGATAGCTTCTAGAGACGAAAAATGCTATTTTCAACAAAAAAGGGTTCCTAGAACCCAATGGTTCCGGTGAAAAAATTTGAAAAATTTTTTTTTAATTCCTTGTCGAATTTTAATAAATTTTGAGCGTTTCAAAATTCCGCATCAGCATCAAAATAGTTTCATCATTTCTTAATGTGTCTTCAGGAACGTCTTCAGATTTTTGCATTAATCTTTGCCCTGCTCTAGATTGAGCTAGGAGGCTTCAAACGGAATTTTGAAACGCTCAAAATTTATTAAAATTTGACAAGGAATTAAAAAAAAAATTTTCAAATTTTTTCACCGGAACCATTGGGTTCTAGGAACCCTTTTTTGTTAAAAGTAGCATTTTTCTAGAAGCTATCGCCTTCAATTAAAAAATCTGAAAAAATTTGAGGTTATGTATTTGGATGAAGAAAACGAGAAAAAATTTTTTCTAGATTTTTTGAGGCTCCGTACTGTCCTAAAAAAATTATTTTCGTCAAAAAAAGCGGTTTTTGGCTTCAAAAAGTGCGTTAGGTTATCTGAAAAAATCTGAAAAAATTGAGGTTATGTTTTTCAATGCAATAAAAAACTGAACAAATTTCCGTTTACTATATCGGCTAATATCGCCGTATCTCGATTTTTAGAATTTTCAATAATTTTTTCTGAAGGCCTGAAGCACTCAAAAAATCTAAAAAAATTCAAGGTTGTTCGGATTGTTAAAAAGTATTTTTGTGAATTTTTTCAGATTTTTTTAATTGCTTCATGTCCTCAGAAAAAATATAGACCGAAAATGGACGTTTATACCGGAAGTGGGGGGTAGGAGGGGGGAGGGGGCCTAAAAATTTTTTTTTGGGACCTCTTTACCACGTACTATAACATACTAAAAGCGCATCAAGATCGGTGACATACGTGCGCACGGTTTTGTAAAAAAGTATTATTTTGTCCCATTTATAGACCGGCAAATAGTGACCGATAATAGGTGCTGATATTTATATGCCCATGAAAAGTCCGAAAGATACATAGATAATAAGCTCAAAAAACGGAATATTACACCGTATTAGCGTGTCGATTTTTTTTTAAATTTGTTACAAATTTTGGCCTTGTGTGCTGATTTTTTAACTTATGCCATTATGAAAAGATGATACTTTGGCGCTGATTGAGTCTTTATCTAGCTAGCCATAAGAGCACCTAGTGTCCTTTGGTGTAAATCGATATAGTCATAATGTTAGAAAAACCCACGATTGTGTGCTGATTTTTAAACTTATGCCAATGGAAGGGATGAAATTTTGAAACTCATAGAATACATCAAAAATAATGGCATAAGTGTCGCTAGTAGATATAAAAATCTAGACTCTACGAAAAATGCGAAAGATGTTTAACCCGAAATATTGTACATCTTTCGTAGAGTCTAGATTTTTATATCTACTAGAGACACTTATGCCATTATTTTTTATGTATTGTATGAGTTTCAAAATTTCATACCTTCCATTGGCATAAGTTTAAAAATCAGCACACAATCATGGGTTTTTCTAACATTATGACCATATCGATTTACGCCAAAGGACACTAGGTGATCTTATGCCTAGCTAGATAAAGACTCAATCAGTGCCAAACTATCATCTTTTCATAATGGCATAAATTAAAAAATTAGCACACAAGGCTAAAATTTGTTACAAATCGATATGTACTTTGAAATATGTAGCCACTCTAATACGGCGTAATATTCTGTTTTTTGAGCTTGTTATCGATTTATCTTTCAGACTTTTCAAGGGCATAAGTGGAAAAACGAGCACCTATTATCGGTCACTATCTGCCGGTCTATTAGCAGAAGTTTGTATCGCATGAATTTTTTTTTTGCAAAGAAATTCAAGTTTAACAATGCATGTGTGATAGGTACGCTATTACAAAAATTTGGTCACAAATAAATTTGCCACAAGTTAAATCCACACAGTATTAAAAAGTATTTCCAAGGATATCATTATTACCATACAATTTTGAAGAATCCCATCAATAAACATGTGCTGTATATGTACATTACGTCACACGAGGCGTATGCATGTTTCAAAGTACAATCTACTACCACAGCTATCGCCGTTAAAAAATATAAATATTTTTCTCTATCTATAAAATATTCAACGTCGAAAAATAAAGTTACTGGGAGTGTATCATTCTTAAAGTAATAACTATTGAGAATTTGTGGAACAGCAATTGCCAAAAGGTGACAGGAAACAAGAGTCATTAAATTACCACCTTAAAAAAGCAAAGGTTAAAAAGTGCGAGTAAAAATCTGTGGGTATAAACAACACGTACCAAGGCCAAGAAAACTTATGATGAAAGGAATTTTTGAATACCAATCTAGTATTTCTTTTTCTTTCGTTTCAGTAATCGTCTCATGTACTTTTTTCAATTTATCATAGAATATTTTGTTCTAAAATTAAATATATGAATAAATTTGATCATTAATCCACGAACAAACTTGAAAATACCTGTGAATCACTTGAAATAAATATCATATAGATAGCAACGGTTATCCCAGTAAATAATAGTATGAATGCATTGACACCAATGACAATGAAGGATGGATGCGGCTGGTGTAGTTCTTGATAAACTCTTAAAATCTAAAAAAATTTTTTATTAATATTTTTTAAGAGTACTGCTGTACTAAATGACGATATCTGCTAAAGAAACATAAAATAACTCGCGATGACAGTAGTTGAACTCGAACCCGCCATGCATTTTTTATACTGCTATGCATTTAAAACATTATAAAAAAATGTATTTGAAACAATTACCGATGATGTAAGAGTAAGTAGTATTACTCCAAAATAAAGTATCCTTCCTAAAATCTTCATCCACTCTTTATCATAAGGCCAAACAAAAGTACATCGTTCAACCAACTTTAAAATCCATAAGTATTTTTGGTCAAAGTAGGTATCTGCTGATGCTTCCTTCATTCTTCAAAGTTACTTTTTAAATCTTAGTAAAATTAATCCTATCAAGATTATAGTTTTGTTACTCTTTGAACACTTTTATGTTTGAAGTGTATTGGTTTATAAAGAGCGACTCTATCAATGCTTCTCTATACTTGTTGTTGTAGAATTGTAAACATACCTTGAAATATTGATATTTCACTGCATTTATATTTTATGAATTATACTATTCCTTTCATGAAATTTTAGTTGTTATAAAGTACTATTAACCCATTAACCTTCAGAGGACAATATTTAGACATGCAACTTTCAGTAATTACCACGTCTCAATCGAAACGATAAAAATTATTAAACGTGACATTGATAAATCTTGTTTTGAAGGGTGTTCTTTCCAACTGTAGTATTTAAAATTGCTTTAATAAACAATTAACTATTAACAATTTATTACTTAAAATTCCAAATTCAGAAAAAATGGTTCAAAGTTATTTTATTTCAATTTTAGAACCCTTTACTATTTTTATGTTGAGTAACAATGCCTACAAATCGTGACCTTAAGGTCTTAAGGTGACTCTTTACTGACTCGGCTAGTCAATACGAGTGTAGTTAATTTGTTTTGACTCTGAAAGTACCCGAGGGCCCTAAGCTTTAGTGTTGTAGGCGTCCCCTCTCCTTCAAAATTCACTTTCTCGGGCAAATATTAAAATAATTAGCATGTCAACATTTACTTTTTAATGTACCAATCGAAAGCTTATACTTTCAACTTTATATTATCAGTTTTTGGAAGAGCTGTATGGATATATTTTGCGAGATATTCAATAAGAAGGGTCCAAAAGTAAATGTGTGCCTATATACGCCATGTTAAAAAGTCAATTTACGATGACCTTTTTCTCGAAAATTAGCATGACAACAGGGTCTGAAATTTTGCAGGGAGATAATTAGATCACTAAATAACGTTGTCCCAAAATTGCAAGACCTTGTATGAAAAAATGTTTAAGTAAAGAGTCACCTTAACTTCACGTAACCACGATTGGTGTAGTAAAATAAAACTTTTCCTCAACTGCAGGGGTTAATGGGTTAATTTGATTTTTATTTTGAAATTATTTGGTTGAAATAACTTTAATCAGATGATTTATTGTTTTTCATTTAACGTTTCCATACCTACAAGATGTTTATTTTTAGTTTATTCACAGTTTCAGTTCTTCATGTCTTTTTTTTATCAAATTATATCGCTCAAACCTTTAAACTGCTAATTATTTTATAGCACTGAGTGGCATAAGTTCACATTTATGGCACGCTTTTCTATGGCATAAGGGCCCGCAATACACACTCAAGCAATTTATGTTAAATCTGAAAAATTGAGAGTGTCATTCGCCAAATCTTGAGTAGACACACATTTTTAATACACTTATTAACATTGTGGTCGAGTTTCGTCCGATTTCATGTCCTACTGAAGGAGAGAAACGAAAACTACGAATAATCATGTTCTATAAATATTCGTAGGTTAACGAGATACGTAGTTTTCGTTTTCCTCCTTTAATATAGGACATGAAATTGGATGAAACTCGACCACAATGTTGATAAGTGTGTTAGAAATCGGCGTCCACTCGAGAATTGCTTGATATCCTGGTGTTATCGACTGAGTGTGTATAGCGGGCATGTAAGTCGCACATTCTGGCACCACTGCGTTCGCATCACACTCGCGTACGCTCGTGCACTAACCTCACTTCGCGCTACCAGAAAGTGCGACTCATGGCTCAGAAAAGGGGGCATAAATGTGAACTTAGCACAGTGCTATAAAATGTTGTACACGAAATTAGTCCGTGGACTAATTTTGTCCTTTTGACACGAATTCTGACGATATGGGACTTGTATAAGCATACGACGTTCCATAATTCATTGAAAAAAATTAGTCCACGGACAGTGTACGATACTCGTGTCATGGGGGCACTTGTATCGTAAATTACTATAATGATACTGTGGTTTTTTTCTAGTAAATGAGTTATTGTAGATGGCGGATTCAATCATAATGACCGCAAAACTATCAGAGAGTCAAAAAATACTCATTTTGTCTAATTGAAAGTTCCAGAGAGAGCCATAGTTTCAACTAGAGTTATCAATTTCGTAACGTTCTGCACAATCTAAAAACGAAATTATTGAAATTATTGTTATCGTCGAATTGTTTGATTATAATTACAAATACACTTACAGTGCTGAGAGTTAAATTATCCAATTGAATCAGTGGACCAGCATTTATATGACAAGGAATAGAACTTTTTAGCATAATGATAGTAATCAAATTACGAGTTTTAGGATGAAATTTGTACCAATCGCAGCTACAGCTGAAAAAAATCATAAAAATTTACTTAAAAATTCCAGGTAATTTGCAATCTAACAAAATTTATTGAATATTTCGAAAAAAAATTTTAATTATTTGAATTACGTTTTTCCAAACTTTCAAACTTCTATTTTTAACTAAGATTTATCTGTTTGCAGGCGCTTTTATTACGTACTTAGAAGCCTTCATTATGTACTTTTTAGGTGGTAATTTCTCTTATTCGTTTCGTAACTATTAGAGTAAAGCATTTGAGATATAGTGCTCGGACAGTGTACATTTTTTTTAGAATATCAATGGTTACGGTTGTCACCTCAAGTGAAGTGACAGAAAATATAAATATTGTCCTTGATTAATTAAAAAAATACATGCCCAAGTATTTTTACAAAAAAAACAATTTTTCTTCTCAATGTTTTGGAAGCTAAAATTCATAACCGTCTTTTGAAATGGCATCTTTTCCGCACTGCCGGCTATCTCAAAGCCGACGATATGAAATACTTATTTAGGGCCCAAAAGGCGCTTTTGGGCACGTGTTGCATAGAAAATTTTATGAATTAGTAAGCAAAAAATACTTTCATTTAAATGAGGCATTTTACCGAACACCCGTGTCCAAAATGAGGCATTTTAGCGCACTCAAGTGTCCAAAAACGCTTTTTGAGCACTAAAAAATGTGCGAAAATAGTATATTTTTACCTTGGGAGTGAAAAACTGGAAAGTCTCAGAGCACGTGTAATCTATCATCCGAGGCGATGCCGAGGCTGATAATCACGTGCACTGAGACTTTCTTTTTTCGCTACATAGGTGCAAATACAATTTTTGTGCCACCCCAACCTAAAGTAACATTTTGGTTTTGCGCAGCGGGAGTAAAATGTTACTTTAGGTTGGGGTGGCTCGAAAAAATTGTATATGGGTCAGATTCAGAATTTTTCAAATAAATCTGCGGGCGAGGTTCACGGATTTTCCTGAAATTTTGTTATGTTATAGTACATGATAAAAAGTGCCAAAACCAAAATTTTGGACCCCCTCCCCCCTCCTACCCCCCCTCCTCCCCTATGGACGTCCATTTTCTGTCTATATTTTTTCTGAAGGCCTGAAGCTATTAAAAAATCTGAAAAAATTCATGAAGGTACTTTTCAACAATCTAAACAATCTTGAATTTTTTCAGATTTTTCGAGTGCTTCAGGCCTTCAGAAAAAAACATTGAAAATTTAAATTATTTTATTTTCGGTGAAATGGTTCGATATACCAGACCGGAGTATTTTTTTCTGAATTCTGACGTCAAAAAACGATTTCTTGAATTTTTTCAGAATCTTTCATTCATGTTCATTCAGTCTAGAGCTGAAAAACCGCTTTTTTCACGAAAATAACTTTTTTAAGGCGCTACGGAGCCTCAAAAAATCTGGAAAAATTTTTTTCTCATTTTGTTCATCAAAATACATAATCTCAAATTTTTTCAGATTTTTTAATTGAAGGCGATAGCGTCTGGAGCCGAAAAACGTTATTTTTAACAAAAAAGGTTCCTGGAACCC